>NW_020173758.1:3875479-3960701 GCF_003031525.2 Neophocaena asiaeorientalis asiaeorientalis | reverse complement strand
TATATATATATATATATATATATATATATATATATAGTTGTTTTAAGTTGCTGATCTCTTCATTTTAAATACATTTTAACAACCCTGCATTTTTACTCCTCGCCCCCTCACTACTACTGTTTTTGACGTCATATTTTACATCTTTTTGTTTTGTGTATCCCTTAACTTCCTATTGCAGATATAGATGATTTTATTACTTTTGTCTTTTAATCTTCTTACTAGCTTTGTATGTGGTGGATTTACTACCTTTACCAGATTCCAGACGCTCAGGCTCAGCGGCCATGGCTCACAGGCCCAGCCACTCCGTGGCATGTGGGATCTTCCCAGACTGGGGCACGAACCCATGTCCCCTGCATCGGCAGGCAGACTCTCAACCACTGCGCCACCAGGGAAGCCCCTCTTTACTGTTTCTTGTAAAGCTGGTGCTGAACTCTTTCTCCTTTTGCTTGTCTGTAAAACTTTTGATTTCTCCATCAAATCTGAAAGAAAGCCTTGCCAGGTACAGTATTCTTAGTTGTAGGTTTTCCCCTTTATCACTTTAAATATATCATGCCACTTCCTTCTGCCCTGCAGAGTTTCTGCTGAAAAGTCAGCTGATAGCCTTCTGAGAGTTCCCTTGTACATAACTCATTGCTTTTCCCTTGATGCTTTTTAATAATCTAGCCTCTGTCTTTAATTTTTGCTTTGCCATTTTAATTACAATGTACTTTGGTGTGGTCCTCTTTGGGTTGATCTTGTTTGGGACTCTCTGTGCTTCCTGGACCTGGATGTCTGTTTACATTCCCAGGCTAGGGAAGTTTTCAGCTATTATACCTTCAAATACGTTCTCTGCCCCTTTCTCTCTCTCTCTTCTCCTGGCACCACTATAAGGTGAACATTTCTATGTTTTATGTTGTCCTAGAGGTCTTGTAAACTGTCCTTATTTCTTTTCATTCTTTTTTCTTTTTTTTGTTCAGCTTCAGTGATTTCCACTACTCTTGTCCTCCAGCTCACTGATCCATTGCTCTGTATCATTTCATCTACTGTTGATTCCTTGTAGTGTATTTTTCGTTTCAATTATTATATTCTTCACCTCTGTTTGGTTCTTCTTTATATTTTCTAACTCTTTGCTATAAACCTCTGACTTCTCACTTTGTTCATCCATTCTTCTTCTGAGATCTTTGACCATTTTCACAAAAATTATTTTGAACTCTTTATCTGGTAGACTGCCTATCTAGCTCCACTTCACTTAGTTCTTCTGGAGTTTTATCTTGTTCCTTTGTCACTTCATTTTTCCTAAGTTGCTGTTTTTATCTCTATGTATCTGATAGCTTGGTTATGCTTCCTGACCTGGGAAAAGTGGCCTTTTATGAAGATGTTCTCTGAGTCCCAGCAGAGCACTCCCTTCTCTCTGGTCACTATAGCTATGTGTTCTAGGGGTACCCCCTCTGTTGGCTGCATGGGTACTTCTGTTGTGGTTGGCTGTGGGTGGCTGCTGTCAGTCTGGCTGGTTGCTAGGCCCTGCTTTGTGTGGAAGCTGATGGCCACTCTTTGGTGGGGCCAAGTTGTGGAAGCCCGGGGAGGGGGCCAGGTTCCCTGGGCTAGTGCTGGCTCACTGGTGAGCAGAACCAGGTTCTGGGGTGGGTGGTTGCAGGGTTAGGGTTCCCAGGGCTAGTGTTGGCCTGCTGGTGGGTGGGGCTGGATCCTGACATCACTGGCTATGGGTTCTGTGGTGTCCCAAAGCTGGTGCTTGCCTGCTGGTGAGTGGGGCTGGATCCTGGGGCAGAGTCAATGTAACAAAACAGAAAAAGACTCAAAGATATACAGAACAAACTAGTAGTTACCAGTGGGGAGAGGGAAAGGTGGAGGGGAAAAATCGATTTAGAAGATTAAGTAGTACAAACTAGTATGTATAAAATAAATAAGCTACAAAGATATATTATATAGCATATGGAATATAGCCAATATTTTATAATAACTTCAAATGGAGTATAGTCTCTAAAAATTTTGAATCACTGTCTTGTACATCTGAAACTAATATAATATTATAAATCAAATACAACTCAATTAAAAAGAAAATAGAGGGTCTTCCCTAGTGGGGCAGTGGTTAAAAATCCACCTGCTAATGCAGGGGACACGGGTTTGATTCCTGGTCTGGGAAGATCCCACATGCCATGGAGCAACTAAGCCCGTGAGCCACAACTACTGAAGCCCGTGCACTTAGAGCTCATGCTCTACAACAAGAGAAGCCACTGCAATGAGAAGCCCGTGCACCACAACGAAGAGCAGCCCCTACTCACTGCAACTAGAGAATGCCTGTGCACAGCAATGAAGACCCAACACAGCCAAAAAATAAATTAATTTTAAAAAAGAAAAAGTTTAAAAAATTAAGAAAAAAAAGATCTGCTTTTTAATTATTAGAAAATAATAAATGACAATGACATTAATATATGGTAGGAAACTCACTATTTTGGTTTCTATGACTATGGTGACTATCAGCCAGGCTAACATGTGGAGGAAATGACTGAGCCCATCCCCAGAAATCACTTGCCTTGGTTGACTTTCACATATTTACCCAAGTGAGTATATGAATATGCAATTACACATACACTGCAATCAGAGTGATACTTCAAAATACATATTTGATCATGTCATTCCACTGCTTTAAAAAACTTCCATTACTTCTCACTTCTTATAGGATAATATTCAAAATCTTAAACTAAGACTAAAACATCACAGTCCATTCTTGTTTCTACTGCCTCGCTCTGGGACACTTTCCACCTAGCTTCCTGACCTCCAGATATCAGAGCCTTCTTTCCCATCCATTAGGATACCACTGTTCTTGGAGTCTTTGCAGAGATTATTTCCTTGCCTGGAATGCTGTTGATCTCTTCTTTTTTGCCTTCTTAACTTCTACTGTCCTTCAGAAATTAGCAGCAAGGTCATTTACTCAAGTTGTCCTTCACTGATTTCCCAGTCCTTCTGATATAACAGTTCTCTATATTTTCCTTGATATTGTTATTCATAGTAAGTACTATATTTTTGTGTGATTACTTGACAAATGTTTATCTCTCTAACTCATCTGCAAGCTGCATAAGCAGAGACTTCATTTCTTTTTTGCTTACCATGGTACCTCTAATGTTATTTACTATACCTAGTATGTATTAGGCATATAGTTATTTGTGGTATAAATAAATATATGAACAAATATAGGAATATCTCAGAATACTGAAAGAAATGATGAGACTTTATTATGTGAGTCAATTTTTTTTATGTCCAGACACGTGGATAATTAAGTACATTTTACATGCAATATATTTTATCAGTGAAATAATATACAGTGGTGATAATGCAGCTCAGGTCCCCTGGGAAGTGGACCTAAGATAGAAATGTGCATGCAGGAAGTTTATTTATTGGGAATTGCTATCTGGATGAGGACCTGTGGGAGTGGAGAATGAAGCAGGATGGACAGAGGGAGAAGTTGAACTCTTGTCAATTCCAACAAATATCTCAGATTATCCCTCCAGGGACCTCTGAAGTTGGGATGGCCCCTCAAAGATATCTTGAATTTAGGCAAGTGCTAAACCTTTATGGTCCCACATCAATCAGTTATTAGATGTGCATTACCCGAGGAAGAGGAATGACCCTTAAGTGAATAGCTCTCTTTAGCCAGGGGCAATTTCCGAAGAGGAGTGACTCAGCAAAGTCACTCTTCTGCCAACACGCCCAGCAGCTGTGAGAATGAGTACCTTAGTCTTAACTTGCAGGGAAGGGTGGGAACCTGTGAGGCACATCAGACATCCACTGCAGTTGACCAAAAGAAACACTGAATAATTTCAGTAAGGTTCTGTCTCAATCCCAAATATAAACACACTTGAAACTATGAAAGAGTAAAATCTCAGCAAGAAAACCAAGAGACAGCTATTAACTGCCAGCTGCTGGGATTATGGTAAGTTTTGATTGTGAGAGAGAAGCAACAAGCCTGAGAAAAAGGCCTCGAGGTAATGACAGAAATTCAGGGAATATTCATTCCAGAGGATATTTTTCCCCTAGTTTAAGTCGGCTAAGTCTATAAACCTCCAACTCACACTGCATTTTACCCCAAATCATTCATAGTCAACCATACCCCAATGGTGTATTTCTGGAATATGAACATTGGAGAACATATCTTTAAACATTTAACGTGTCACACTGCATGGTGTTTTGCAATGTACAAAATACTATCACATATTTTGTCATTTAACTCTCATAATAACCCCATTCATCATTTACTCAAAATCACTATGTGACAGTATGAGTTTTTGAACTAGTGGCTTAATTTTTGTGATGACAAGGACATTGTCTTTACTATACACTGAGGTATCACTAATGCCTATCTCAGGGCCTGAAACGATAGCATTCAAAAAGTAATCATTGAATAAATTTGTGACAGGAATTTATATTTTCTCTTTGTTATCTGTGATTTTTATGGCATTACATAATATATATGCATACATGTAGTACCCACATGTGCGTATGTGTGTGCACATGCAGGCTTATATAGGATACATGGCATACACTGCTGAATAAATTATACCATGTTTATTCCATAAAATAGGACAAATATATACGTTATTATCTTTTTGAGCAGGAATACTTGATATATTTGAGCCCAATTGATTTTTAGTCATTATCCTCTTTGTCAGTTTGGATAGGAGTTAATCTGGCCTTAGAAAATCAGATGGGGGAAAAAAGGTTTTATGCTAAATCAAAGGCTCTGACTTTTTGGAAGAAAATCATCTTCCAAAGAATGTTTTAAAAATTGCTTAATTCTAGACTAAAGAGGGGAAATAAAAGCATATGGAAATCTAAATTTTTATTGTGTTTCCAAAATCATGGTACTGAATAACTTTCCAGAAATGAAAGATGACTCATAAGCCTTCCTTCTGATTATGGTAATAATATTCATTTGTGTAATGTAAATTATTAGGCTGAGATGCATTTTGGTAAATCTGTACACTATTTGATATGCTGTCCCTCTAAAGCCTACAAAAAATTAATGTGGAACACCTGATATTTGACTGTGCTTCTAGACGGAGGGACAGCTTGACAAGTGCCATCATAACTTACAACTTTAAAAAAGTGTAGTGTGAATGCATTTGCAGTAAGCTTTAAACAACTTGGATTATTTACAGGTACAACTGTGTTTAATGTGGAATTTTAAAATATTACTAGATTCCATCACCGATCATGGAGTATATGTGTGGCATGTGAGCAATGTGATTATATGCCTTAATTAAATATCTCAGAATAGGATACATCTGTTTGGTGAGATTGAGAGGACGGTAAAATAACATTTAAATTTTCTATTTGATTATTGAGTATCACTGAAGAAGCTCTCACCTTTGGAAAGACAGCATATTTTGGGCTTTTATCCTCTATGGTGGCTTAGGAGAATAATAATCACATAAAATCAAAATGGAAATATAGTGTCTAACTCTTAAGGATAACTTGGACAACTAAAGTATGGATTGCTAACTGATAAGATTTGTATTAGTGTGCAGCCTAAAACAACACATAAATCCATATCTCTGGCGGTCAGGAAATTGACTATTGAAACTTTCTGGTTAAACTGGAGAAGGAATCATACATATTAAAATTATATATATCATATTATATACATATTATATGTGGATAAATGCACACATGTGTATATCTCTTTCTATCCTTCTAAATATGTGTATATGTATGTATGATATATGTATGCATATATAAAAAATATCTCCAAGAAAGAGGATATAGATGACTTTGGTGGTGAGTAAGGTATGGTCGTAGGATGATGAAGGAAATCAGACTTTGGAATTTTACTCCATGAAAAGAAAAGTAGTTAGTTTGACACATTTTAACTAGAAAACCATTGATAGATACTATGATTTTACTTCCCAGGAATAAGTGGAACATTGAGAAGAATATATGGTAAAGTGAAACTGTAAAGTAAAACTAAAGTTTCTAAAATGAATTGCTTACTGCATAAACTAACTTTAGGATTTACTGAGTTCATTCAGTCACCTAGTATTCCTGGTCCCATGTTTCAGTCCCGGTCTAGACACTTAATATTCAGTAGGCTACCAAGCCAGATGTGGACCCTCCCTTCCTGGTGCTTACATTCTAAATAGAAGACAGATATTAAACAAATCACACTCAAATAAATATGCAAATAAAATCTGACAGGGCTATGGAGACAAAAATAGGGTGCCCTGAAAGAGAACAACAGAGACAGGGTGGGTCTAATTTTGTTGGTGGTGGGGATAAGTCAGGGAAGGTTTCTCTGAAACCTAAAGTACAAGTAGAATGGAGGACATGTGTAAAGGGAGAAAAGTGGTTGGAGAATGGGAAGATTACTTTGCGGCTGGAACATAATGACTCATGGCAAGAGTAGCCCTACGTGAGGTTGGAGAAGAGGGGAAGAGCAGGTTATTCACAGGTCACTATGGGTTTGTATTTTATTCTGAATACAGTGGGAACCACTGAAAGATTTATGCTCTGTGTGTGTGTGTGATGAGCCAATCGATACTTTTTAAAGCTCAATCTGGAGGGAAGAGGGGTAAGAGTAGAAGCTGCAATACCAGCAGCTTGGATCTTGGTGGATGCAGTGAAGAAGGAGAAATGAAGAAATGTTCCAAGATGTATTTAGGAGGTTGAATCCTGAGAGCTTGGGATGCATTAAATGTGGGAGAAAAGGGGAGTCAAGAATAGTTCAAGGTGGGCTTCCCTGGTGGCGCAGTGGTTGGGAGTCCGCCTGCTGATGCGGGGGACGCGCATTTGTGCCCCGGTCCGGGAGGATCCCACATGCCGCGGAGCTGCTGGGCCCGTGGGCCATGGCCGCTGGGCCTGCGCGTCCGGAGCCTGTGCTCCGTGGAGGTGGGGGCCGCAGCAGTGAGAGGCCCGCGTACCACAAAAAAAAAAAAAAAAAAAAAAAAAAAGAATAGTCCAAGGTTTCTATGTAACTTTCTACTTTCTCTTAATATACTATTAGATTTAAGAAAAATGTATCCAGCCTCTATCCAGGTTCTGAACGGTAATCTGATGGTTTGTTTAAAGTAGTCTTCCCAACCACTCAAGATAGTGAACACTCACACCCCAGTCATTCTGTTCTAGTCCTCTAATCTTCCAAGCTGGCATCTCAGTCTCCTATTAGTTTGCTCACTTCCTTACTCTGAGTAGAATTTCCATGAGACTGATGTGTCTTCTTGAAGACTATGGGCAGAGCACCTAACACAGTGTTTGGTAATTGAAAATGTTTAACTAAATATCTGTTGAATGAATGAAAATGTTTAATAAATATTTGTTGAAAGAATAATGATAAAGAGGAAATACTAGAATCCAAGGTGCTCATTATCTAGCCAAGAGGACTAAGAAGTGTGATAAAAGCCTTAACAGAAGTAAGCAGGACGAGTTACAGGAGAAGAGAGGACGATGGAGGGAGAAAGGAGGGACGTCTGGAGTACAGATACACTCAAAGATGAGGAGAATATTTTCTGGATTGAGACTGTCTCTAAATGAAATCGTTCCCCTCTCCCCAGCAAGCTCTAGAACAAAACATAAAGAACAATTCTTCAAAAGAGCTTCACATTTTAGAACAATTTTTTAAAATAGACATTAGAACGTACTGCACTGCAAAAACACAACCTTGATTTTGTACCACCTACAGGACTTGCTACTTGCAGCTTCTGTCTGTAGAAATTTTTGCTCACTTCCATCCCGGGCCCCCTTTCTCTTCGCCCCTGCCCCCAGGGATTGTCAATTCTCAGAAGACCACTGACCTTGCCTGCTCCCGCCTATTTGTTGGATGGCCGGAGGAACATTTACTACTATCTTATCCCTGAGGAATTCTGAGGATGCAGCTGCCCATGAGACAATGTTTCTGCACCTTGCAGGGCTCCTGCGGAAGGAGAGAAAAGGAGTAATTAGTTACTTAGAGCGCCGACTGTTTTTACCTTGAATCACATCTTGCCCCTACGTACCTAGCTCAGCCTTTAACAGTTTACAGAGCAAAGGCCAGTCCCCAGAGCTAGCGCTCTCCCCCTCCCTTCTTTCCGAGAGCAGAAGGATCCTTCTGTTTTCCATTTCCACAGGCGCTCGGGCAAGCTGTTGCTTTGGTCTCTGGCTGGAGCCTGAGGACGCGGGTTGGGTTCGTCTGTAGGAGACTCCAGGCTGTGGGCAACGCCATGGCCTCTGTGCTAAGCAAGGACGTGGTGGACATCGAGGTACCGACTGCGCGCGGGCTCGTCTAGGGAGGGAGGGGGACGCAGCTGGCGGGTGCCCGGAAGGCCGCCGCGGCCGCCGCAGGGCCGGGGAAAGTGGGAGAGGCGGGAAACTTTGCCTCCGCGGGAGGCCTTGGGGGGAGGCGGAGGAGCGAGGAGCCAGAGACCCGTGTGGGCTGGCAGGGAGGGAAGTGGGGTGCCCGCGACGGTAGGGGTGTTCTTTGGCTTGGGACCTGGCTGTTTACTTCGGAGTGGGGGTTAAAGAAGTCTCTGAGTGGCAGTGACTGAAGAACCACGAGTGTTCGAGAGAGATGGATTTTCTCAAAGGAGCGCTCATTTCTCACGCAGTCTATCCCGCACCTTCCCCTTTGCCCCTGTAAGCGTTTCGCGTTTCCGGACACTTCCAGTCAGCTGCCCCACCTCCAGTCGCGGAATAATGCATATTTGCAAAGTATAGAAATAAAGATCTGTGTGTCAGCTATAGCAGCCCTTGCTAGCCTTAGTATTGCTTATGAAAATAACATAGAGAAGAATGGGATAAGGTATTGAAAATATGAAAAATACAGTGCCTTCAGAAATACAAAATAAACTGTATTTTCCTCTCGTCAACAGTTTTTGACTCTCTCTTGCACTCTCTTTCTGTAAAAATGTCATCTTTCTTCCTGTGAATAAAGTCCTCCCTGAAAAACATGACCATTTCCTTTGACTTCTCCCTAAGACCTTTATGTATGCGATGAGACAGATATAATAACAAACAGTGATTTTAGACGTACTAACCCAATTTCAGCACTTTTGAGCTAAAATAAACTGCTTTGTAGTTTTTTGTTGTGTTTTGTTTGGGGCTTTTTAAAATTTGAGTCTCCTATGCTGGTAAAACGTGTGTATGTGCACGCCTATGTTTTAATGAAAAAATTTTCCTTTCCTCAGTCCTTTCAGTGGCTTAAGTAAAATTTTAAAACCACCTGTTTGCAGAAGAGCTGCTTTTTGCCATTGTGTTGCCTCTGTGTTCTCTCTGTCAGTGATTGAAGGAACTTTGTGTTCTGTTTGGGGGATGATAGTGTTTTCTCCAGATTCCATACATTGGTTTGAAAAATCCACTGTAGTAATAAGAACCAAAGTATATTATGTGGACATGTCTACTTAATTTACTTGTAGTTTCTCTTGTGGATAGTTTACTTTTTCATATTGATCAATATGATATATTTAACCCAATGTTTATTCATGCACAGGGTAAAAGATACTTGACTTATGTCATTGTCCTTTTTGGTCCTTGTTACTTTGACTTCACCAAATGCCCCCTCTGCCCCGCCCCGCCTTTTGAAGCTAAGTCAAATAGTATGTTTCTGACAGTATTAGGTAGTAGTGATGTACTGATTTCAGAGATAAGAATGTCAGAGGGCAGATGGCTTTTGGCTTTTGAATTTATCTATCTCTTTCGCAGTTGTCCATGAAATCAGTTCATAACCATATTACACTAAGGAAAAAGATGCCAGTGAAACATTAACGACCAGCTTAATTTCATGAATTGTTTCAACTAAGACCATTTAAGAAGGTCAAACCCTCACATTTACTCCCCTTAATCTAAGCTTAGTTGGCCCAATATTACTTGATATAGAATAGTGGCATTCAAGCTTTTTCACCTTTTATGTAGTTCATATATGCACCACACTTTAATCAGTAACATCTTTCATCATGCATGGGAATTTTCTTTTCCCTCAAAGTAATATGCACGATTCAGGAGCTAGAGTACCATGAAAGGGTGTGAAATTAATCATTAAAATATAATGCAGTGAGGAAAAATACATTAAATTTAGAGGAACACATCCAAGCATAGATGTCTCAGGTGATCCTATTGACTCACCAAAGCTCATTTTTTTTTTTTTGGAAGAGTCAAAATGAATTATGAAGGCTCAATTTTCTATCAAATTTGAATGTATACATTGGATTTGCCTTTTTTGAATGAATTCTTTAAAATCATTGTCTAGAGGTTGCTCTGCTTGTGACCATTGCCTTGTCTCAAATATGTGGAGAAGCATGTAATCTTTAAAAAAAATTATCAGTATAAAACAGTAAGTGTTCAGTTGATCAATGTGAAAAGAACAGAAGGTGATGGTGACAACCCGCTATAATAGTGACTAAATTTTCTCCTTAAGCTACCTATAGAACCTCAGGTTTCAGTGAAGCAGCCAAGAAATATTTTTGTTTCTGGGGAAAAAAGTTACTGAGGCTTACAAAGTTGTTTTGTGTGCTCACTCCATATGTCTAGCCTCAATCCAATAGTGCATCAGGGTTTGAAGGGTTGGGAGCATAAAAAACAGTCAGAAGGTCACCAGACTCCAAAACTGAAATATCCCTGGGCCGGCAGATAGGCATAGCAAGGATGCATTAGTAGGTAATAGATACTAGGCAATAGAATCTAGCTCATATACTAAAAATTATTGTAATTGTAGTAATGGTAGCAGATGTATGAGAAGTCAGACATTTTTCCAGACCTATTAATGTGGTTCAGGGCCTGGGATCTGGAGCAAACTGCCTGTGGTTGAGGTCTATGTCTACCCCTTTTTAGATAGGTGACGTTGTTTGGGTTACCTAGCTTCTCTGTGTCACATCTGCACAATCTGCTAAGTAAGGAAAATAATCATAGACAAGATAATAAACAAGATATAAAATAGACAAGATATAGACAAGATGTAAAATTAATAAATAAATGTCACAACTTCACATCTTGTTAGGAAAAGGACAAAACGTTAAAAAATAAAAATATAGAACAAATATCTTAGGAAAATCACTGCCTGTGAAATAACTACTATTTTAAAGTTCATTAATGGTAGCTATATACTTTTAAAAGCTATTTTGCTTTGTGGGCTTACTTTTTGGATTTAGCTAAATTTTGTCAAGACTGACTTTCAAATACAAATTCTCCTGAGAAGGTTTTAAGAAAGGTGAATATCAGACATTGATCACTTTCCCTGACCTCAACAATACCTTCACAATAATTCATTTAGTTTGAACTGACAACTGGTCTGTTGTCAATATCTGCACTTTTAAAAGCAAGTAAGAATGATTTTGGAAGAGTTCACTTTTGTTCAATGTCTTGTTCCCCTCCACTGACATGGGTAATTGAGAATTTACTGTAAAAGTATAGCAGAGTGAAAATGTATGCAGGTACAGTGAGCTTTTAATTAATTCTTTGGATATTAGTAATTTTGGTAAGTATTTATAGCTGAACTAAATTGCTGTCCACCCCTTTACTGTTTCCACAATCCCAAGTAAAGGTCTATTCTTAGAATTATCAGTTAATGATTCATAAGGGGTTATAAACTCATTTCAAATTTATGTTGAATAAAAAAATGATTTTAGTCCAATGTCCACAAAATCATAATGCTTTTAGAGTTAAATAGAAATGGTTTCTGAATTACCGATACTGTGACTTCTATTCATTTGAGAAGATAATCTAGAATTTTCTGTGTTAATTAAGAAAATAAGATAATAAAACGATGGCTTTGGGAAATGGCAGTATAATGGAAACAACTTGGAGAAAGTAAATTTTCAGGAGAATTTTGAAAACAGGCTTATGAATTGGTAGAGATGGCAAAAGATATTTCAGAATGCCCTTTACCATAACTGCTTTTGCCCCTGGGGAGGGAGGAGGTGCATAGATCCCGAAGGAGAGAATAAGGATTCAACTTTGCAGGAGTTATGGGTTATTTATTTATTTATTTAAACTTAAATGTTTTTTACTGCATCCATTTTTGTCTCCTTCCTTTTATTGATTGGGCACCACAAATCTCTGGGAATGCTATCTTGACTTGCCAAGGCTTTTAAAGCATTAAAAAAAATTTTTTTTTAAATTTGTTTTGTGAGTTTGAGTTGTTAAAAATGTGCTTGTTCTCCTTATTTTAAGCTGTCCCGTGGACAATACTTAATTTTATTTTAAAGTATTTCTCCTTTCTAAGGAATTTAGCTGGGTGGTAGAAATGTGTCTGATTATGTGATTTGGAAAGTTACTCCAAATTTGGAGAGTTATTCCAATGATAGCTCCTTGTAGTTTTAAGGTACTACACATTCCTGTAGTTGAGGATGGTTATGTATGTATTTCATTACAGTTTTAAAAAGAATTTTACCTCCTACGCATGAAGTAGATGGCTAGTTTCAGTGGTTTAATTAAAAACTGTGAGATTAATGACTAATGATGAATCTATCACTAGGGAGATTTTTAGATTGGATCTGCTTAATCTTAATCATAGCAGATAGTGTTGACTGATTGCTTAATTGTTAAAATGTGCTAAAATTCAATAGTCTCCTTTCTTACATTCTAGAAGGAAAACCCAGTTTTGGAAAGCTCTACATTTACAGTAAGGAATTAGTAAGAATACCAAGAAGATCTCTAGTCAGAATGCTGAGATAACTGGATGATCATTAAGCAATCATATCTTTCCTAAACTGTTGGAATACAGCATTTTACCAAACTCTGTATATAAACAAGCAACAACACAAGAGCTGAAAAACAGACCTTCCAATACGGTAAACATGTGTGGTCACTGTGGGAGAATTCTAGTAATTAGCATAAAGTTAAGTCAGAAAATTAGAAACACTAAAATTGAAGACAATGAGACTAAAAAAAATTGTCATGAAATAATGTGACAAAGGAACTGTAAGAGATTTGATATAGTCTAGGCTTCAGTGTGGCCAGAGAGATTGAAAAGTAGAATTGGCCAATTTGCTTTTCTGCCTCTTAGCTAAATGGACACAATGATATATAGGAGGAAGAAATCTTCAGTCCTTAAAACTGTAAGGAAAGTTCTGTGTCATTCATGTCCTGCCTTAATTAAAAAATATTTAATAAGGCATTCTAAGGTTATAAATTTATCTGTAATCAGGATTTTGATATTCAAATGTGACGTGTTTGCCTTCTGGACTTCATTTGCTCTTAATCCTCCATGTTAAGACAGAAGGTATTTTTTGGCCTCAAACATCAATAATGTGGGTGTTCACAGATATCCTGGAGCCAATTATACTACTGATAACTCTTAATAGGATTATGTCTTTCCTGTGGTTTATAATTATTACTGCTTCCATTGCTTTTAATTAGAATGTTGTACTAGTAGATAGGAAACATCTGTATTTAACTCAACATATAACTTCTTTCAGACTCTTCACCACACTTATCTATATATTGATGTTAGGAACTCATTATTTTTGTATAAAAATTTTTATTTTGTATTTCACAAAATCAAGCTTCATTTCATGGTTAGTTTGAAAAATAAACCAAAACAAACAAACAAACAAAAATTGTGTTAAAACTGTCCTGGGTTCAGATCCTGACACTATTATTTTTTTATTTGTGTGATTGTGGTCAGGTTGTTTCCTGGACTATCAGTCATTTCTTCCTCTGTCAGTTGGTTTTAATCTTAATTTATTTCATGCAATAAATTAAGGATTTAATTTATTAACTTTAAATAAATAAGGATTAATTAGAGTCATGTACATATAGTGCCTTAGACAGCATCTGTCACTTAAAATATGTGCTTTTTGAATGGTAGTAGTTATTGTAAATATTATTATTGCATATATCATCTGTGTTATGTAAATGTCATTTGGCTAGAATGTTGTTCAACTCCAAGAATTAACTAGTGGTATCAAAAGCTGTTAAAATATGTGAAGAAAGGGAGAGTTAATGAAGTTAAAAGAATTATGAGTGAGGCTTATTACAGATGAAAAAATTTTGCAGACATGACTTATGAGAAAATTCCTGAATTCTTTTGGTCAGTATTACCAGTGAGATGGGGGAGTTTTTAAAATTCAGGTCAAATTAAAGAGACCCTCTTCATTTTGAGTTTTATTTCTATTTAAAAAATACTTTTAATACCCACTGTATTACCAACCCTCTAGTGTAAGCTGCAGGAGATTCAAAGGAAGTATGTGGCACAGGCTTTGTCTATATAGGATTAGCCACATCTAAATCTCTGGGGAATAAGATTCAGATTCAGCATTGACTGTTCTCCTACCTTGTAACCCTTGCTGTTTTACTGCAGTGTACATATGGATTGATTTTTTTGGTGTTTTTCTGAGTGTTTTTGTGACTAGATCAGGCCCAAGCATTGGTGAAAATGGTTTCTTGGCATTCTCAATGATATGTAGAAGGGATTGGTGTTATCCTTTTCTGAAAAGAAATCCCTATACAATTATTTTAAGAAAAAGTGTCCAACTCCGTATCTCTTTGTGTAAACTGGACTAAACTTATAGTTTCTCTAAGTGAGCATATTAGCTTCAAAGAGAGTTTCTTTCTGGACTTCTAAGCATCCCTGCACACACTATATTTGTATTTATAACTTTTTGATTTCCTAGGAAGGAGGGAATTGGAGATAACCTATTTTGCACCAGGAAAAGGTAAAGTGTGCCCTTTCTAAAGGATGACTCAGATAATAAACTTTGTATACTAGGTTATGGTAATTTAATTTCTTTGAGGATTTCGGCTTGGTTGTGTAATAGCATTCTCACTATCTTCTACCTCTATCATAATAATTAAAGAGACAATCCGTGTCCCTACCTCCCAGGTGCTTGGAAATTGATATTATGAGTGCTTATGAATGTCCCCTTGAGGCACTCCTGGCTAGGCCACTTTGAAGAAAAATCTCTTCATCAATAATGAAGCCCTGAGGGCCACTTCTCAGGGGACCCACACAAAATTACATGTCAACTCCAGGCCTGATTTATACAGATGGTGCTCAAGGATGGAGCCTGACTGTACTTCTCCCTCCCCCAGTATTTTATTACCTACCACTCTCTGCTGATCCTCCCCATGCCCTTCCCCACCTTCACCTCTCTCCCAAAACTTCATCCTCCAGTTTTCAACTTGTTTTACCTACTCAAGATTGACTCATCTAAGTAGATCTGTTTGTTTAGTCTTTGTGAAATCCTTTGAATGATATTAAAAATTGACCATAGTAGCATGTTAAAACTTCAGAAATGTTAGTATGTTTAATTAAAGGCCATGAGGAAATCTTCAGCATAACAATAGAAGATAATGTGTATTTACTATATGTTAATTAAAATAAGTATCCTGGGATAGGGGCCAAGCCTGGGGATATTTTTGCTCCGTAAGTGAGATCCCTTGCTGTCTGACCTTGTGGAAATCATTCAACCACTGTGAAGAGTTTGCTGATTCCTCAATGAGTTTGCTATTGATCAGTCTTTTACGGATGGTTTGTGATACAATATGGCAATGGTGAAATCGTTTGGAAACGTGACCTGCTGGGTGATCATATTAAGGAAATGCAAGGTAGTGGTGTAGAGCTACTGTACTTTACGTGCTAGGTAGGATTAAGTGCACCATTTATACCAGCTATAAGGATTTGATATACTTATTCACCTGATTTTTAAACTTTCTTCATGCTTGCTTGCTTCCTTTTCTTTTTTAATCAAATGAATGAGTTAAGTCTAAATCTCTCCTGAGCACACAGAAAAAGTCCGATCCTTCTTTATATGGCTGGAGTTCTGTGAGGGTGATCTGGAATTAATAAATTCATATTTTTGTGTGTCTGTAGAGTGATGCTGTATTTAACTAGGAATTAAGACCAGAGATTCCAGAAAGGAATCAGTTTCTCCAATGTGCTTTTTGATTGATAACTGTCAATGGAAACTAGAGTACAGATAGTGGATTCCCAGCCCCACAGAAATTCAAGTTACCTTTCTCTGACTCTTTGCACCACAGTGTCCTCAAAGCTTTGGGAATCTTCTTCCAAATGTTCTTCCATGACAGATTTTGGGGAGTGCTGGTGAAAAGTTTGAAATCCTTGGTAATTCAAAGAAGAAAAAGTCATTCAATTCTCTTCACAGATCCCTAGGATTAAAGCATAACAACATTCACAGCAAAATACTCTTTATTGGGGGTTAACTTTCAATAATTAAAAAAAATTTCTCTAACTTAATTATTTTTCATGATCATTACAGAAGATTTAAAAGATGCAAAAAAAAAGTGAAAGGAAGATCCCAAACATACAGTCATACCACATGAAACAGTCATGCTGATAGTGATTTAGTATTTTCCTATACATGAGGTTTTTTTCCCTAAATAGTTTAATCACGTATAATATTCATTTAGGTATAGTTGATTTACAATATTGTATTAGTTTCAGGTGTATAACGTAGTGATTCAAAATTTTTATAGATTATACTCCATTTAAAGTTATTATAAAATGTTGGCTACATTCCCTGTGCTGTACAATATAACCTTGTAGCTTATTTATTTTACACGTAGTATTTTGTATCTCTTAATCCCCTACCCTTATCTTGCCCCTTTCTGATTCCTTCTCCCTACTGGTAACCACTAGTTCTCTGTATCAGTGAGTATGTTTCTTTTTTTGTTATTGTCATTCATTTGCTGTGTTTTACTTTTTGATTCCACATGTAAGTGATAACATACAGTACTTGTCTTTCTCTGACTTATTTCACTAAGCATGATACCCTCAAGGTCCATCCATGTCATTGCAAATGGAAAAATTGGCAAAATTTCATTCTCTGTTTTGGCTGAGTAATATTCCATTATATACATGCACGCACGCACACACACACGTGCGTGCGTGGCCCCACCCACCAGCAAGCAGGCTGCCTTAAGACCCCCTGAACCCACAGCCTCTCCTGGGCATGGCCCTGTCCATCAGAGGGCCTAAGACTTGATGCCACACACCAGGGAGCAGGCACTAGAAGTGGGACACCCCAGCGCCCTTCAACCAGAGACTCAAGGACCCAGCTCTTTCCCAGCTCTTTACTGGACACGTACTAGTTTCAGAACCCCCTGGGTCCCACCCTACCCACCAGTATGTGGACACCAGTCCCAGGTCAGTTGCACCTGACAGCCTGCTGTGGCAGGACCCAGCTCACTTACCAGCAGGCCACCACCAGCACTGGGACCCAGTGGGCCCTGAGCCCTCCTACCAGCAGGCTAACACCAGCTCCGAGAAACCTTGGGCCTCTCAGCCAGCCACCCCAGGGCTGGCCACTCACCAGTGGGTTAACACAAGCCTTGGGACACCCTGGGGCCCTGCAGTCAGAGACCCTGGGACTTGGCTGTGCCCAGCGGTGAGCTGGTACTAGCCCTGGGACCCCATGGGCCCTGGACCCACCTGCCAGTGTCCAGCACAAGCCTCAGGCCCTGCCAATCCTGGCCCCACCCACCAGCAGGCCAATATCAGTTCTGAGATATCTCCTCAGCCAGCTGCCCTGATTTCCAGCTTCACTCACCAGCACACCAGCACCAGGTCTGGGACACCCAGAAACCCACAGCCTGCTGTGTCAGAACTGGCACCACAAACTAGCAGACCGACACTAGATCCAGGAATCTTAGTGCTTCGTCCACCCACTCCAGAGCCCAGCTCTGCCTACCGAGCCAGTACTAGTCCCAGGACCCCCTGGGGTTCCACAGCCAGCTATCTTGTGACCCAGTGCTGCCAACCAGTAGCCAGCAGCCTCTGCACAAGGCAAGGCCTGGCAACCAACTGGGCGAAGGGCTGGCCACGCCTACCAGGCCATCCACAGTAGTCAGCCTGCCACAACAGAAGTACCCATGCAGCCTTCATAGAGGCACCACTAATGCATATAGCTCTGGTGATCAGAGGGGAGTATATTGCTGGGATGCATAAGGCATCTCCTACAGAAGGCCACTTTTCCTAGGTTAGGAAACATAACCAACCTACCAGATACATAGAAATAAATACAGCAACTTAGGCAAAGTGAGGCGACAGAGGAACATGTTCCAAACAAAGGAGCAACGTAAAACCCCAGAAGAAAAACTTAAATGAACAGATAGTCTTCCAGATAAAGAGTTCAAAGTAATGATTGTGAAGATGATCAAAGAACCTGAGAGAAGAATGGATGAACAAAGTGAGAAGTCAGAAGTTTATAACAAAGAGTTAGAAAATATAAAGAGGAACAAAATGGAGGTGAAGAATACAATAATTGAAATGAAAAATACACTAGAAGGAATCAACAGTAAATGAAATGATACAGAGGAACAAATCAGTGAGCTGGAAGACAGAGTAGTGGAAATCACTGAAGCTGAACAGAAAAAAGAAAAAAGAATGAAAAGAAATGAGGATAGTTTAAGAGACCTCTAGGACAACATCAAGCTCACTGATATTCCCATTTTAGTGGTCCCGGAAGAAGAGAGAAAGGGAAGAGAACATGTTTGAAGGTATCATAGGTGAAAACTTCCCTAGCCTGGGAAAGTAAACAGACATCCAGGTCCAGGAATCACAGAGTCCCAAATAGGATCAACCCAAAGAGGAACACATGAAGACACACTGTAATTAAAATGGCAAAAATTAAAGATAGAGAATATTAAAAGCAACGAGGGAAGAGCAACGAGTTATGTAGAAGGGAACTCCCATAGGCTATCAACTAACTTTTCTGCAGAAACTCTGCAGGCATAATATATTTAAAGTGATGAAGGGGAAAACCTACAACCAAGAATACTCTACCCAGCAAGGCTTTCATTCAGATTTGATGGAGAAATCAAAAGTTTTTACAGACAAGCAAAGGAAAAAGAGTTCAGCACCACCAAACCAGCTTTACAAGAAACGTAAAAGAGAGTTCTCTAAGGGAATAAGAAAAGGCCAAAATTAGAAACATGAAAATTATGAAAGGAAAAAGCTCATTGGGGAAGGCAAGTCCACCACATACAAAGCTAGTAAGAAGGTTAAAAGACAAAAGTAGTAAAATCATCTATATCTGCAATAGGCTACACAAAACAAAAAGATGTAAAATAGGATCTCAAAAACAGTAGTAGTGAGGGGATGGGGAGTAAAAATGCAGGGTCGTTAAAATGCATTTGAAATTAAGAGATCAGCAACTTAAAACATATATATATATATATACACACATATATATATATATATTGCTATATATAAACCTCATATTAACCACAGACCAAAAATCTATAATACATACATGCAAAAAAAAGAGAAGGAATCATATATGATTTTATATTTGCTTTTTTATCCTGTCAGAAGTATTTCCCTACATTCTTACTATTTAAAAGGCAGCATGATTCTCTGGGAGTGGAGATACCAAAGTTTATTGAAAACATTTATTATCAGACATTTGTTTTTAGTGTGGTTATTAAAAATAATGCTTCAACAAAATTCTTAAAATGTTGTAAATATACTTGAGAGGGTGGCTTTAATGATTTGTAGTGCATTTCAGTTCTGCCCTTCTAACCTACAATGATTCAACTGAATTAAGCATTTTTAAAAAGTATTTTTTAGATGGAAAAGTGTCTCATTATTGGGTACAAAGAAAGGACAAAATGGAATTGGAACCAATCACCCATTTGCCTCATCCTCCCACCACTGACACAAGGCTATGGAACACTCAGGCGTCTGGATGTCCTTTCCTTTGATGTGGATATGACTTGATTAGTATTCAGTCCTGATCTGATGCTTATTTCTAGATTGTGGCTTTACTGCCTGATGATGGTTCCTTATTTTTTCTGCCCTGGGAGAACAGGATGAGTAAGGTTGGGATTCAAGTTGTTATCTTGAATGAATAAATCTCAGGATGTGATTGCAAATGAATAAATGTAACACCAACTGCAGATGTCCCAACATGTGACCAAGGATGGAAACTTTTACATTGCAGCCCCACCTTTAAAAATCACTCTGTCAGGTCAGATTCTCAAAGGATTCTTTCACTTTAGGTCTTTACATCAGAAGAATGAGTTGTGTGTGTGTGTGTTTTTGTGTACACACAAGCACATGTATGTTTGCAATTTTTTCCTTTTTCTTTTCCTCATAGTACTTAGGAAGAGGAAAGGGGCAGTTAGTGTAACTACTTTTGCCTCAGCACAGTTTTCTCACATGACAAATTTAGTAAAGCAAAACTTTTTTTTTGTCTTAGATGTGTTAACCAAAATAACTTTTAAAAAAACATTTTCTTTTCTTTATTTTTCAAATTTTAATCTTTTGGCTGTGCCTCGTGGCATATGGGATCTTAATTCCCCGACCAGAGATCCAGCCTGTACCCCTGCGTTGGAAGCATGGAGTCTTAACCACTGGACCACTAGGGAAGACCCCAAATAACTTTGATTCATGCTTCATTTTAAAGCTAAAATTTGCTTGCAACCTGAACTCTGAACATTGGTATGCTTAAGCCTCTGTATTTTTTGAAAGAGATAAAAACATTTGTAGAAGAAAATTCTCATATGTTCATGAATATTACTGCCCAACACCCCTTCACGCCAAAGCTAGACAGTAATAAACAAAACTTTAAAATATTTTTATACATGTTTAAGATCACATTATCATGAAAGGATTCTAGAAGAGAAATTATCCACTGCAGGTATGACTATTTTAAGGATTTGAAATATTTTTGAGTTGTACAAATTCATATGGCTGCTATCAGTGTATGAATGTGTATGAAATGATACCCTTAAGGTTAATATTGATTTTTAATTTTTAAATAAACAATTTGATGAAAACTGTCTGATTCAATTTGCATTTATTTGAATATTGTAAGTTTGAACATTTTTCCACATTTTAAAATAGTTTGCATTTTCTTTTAAACAAATTATATTAACAGAATTTTAATGTAATAATAAGAGAAAATAAGAAATATAAATAAGAATAGTAGAAATATCACTGATTTTAAGAAAATTAAGTGCTAATGAATTACAAAATCAGAACAAAACTAATGCTATTTTGGAAACATACCATCCACTAAAACTACCCTCAGATAAATTCAGAAATGGCAATAGATCAGTAGACTGAACCTATTAAAATATTTATTGGTAATATGTAATGGATCATTATTATTTATTTTAATTGTAATGAAAGGGTAGCATGGATTAGTGATTAAGAGTATAGGCTCTGGAATGAGCGCTAGTGTTTGTATCCTAGCTCTGCCACTTACTAGTTTTTTTTTTTTTTTTTAAACATCTTTATTGGGGTATAATTGCTTTACAGACTTACTAGTTTTTGACCTTAGCAAATAACTTTTTTTGTTTGTTTCCTTGCCTGAAAAATCGGGGCAGTAATAGTACCTATATCATAAGATTGTTGTATGGTTGAAGGAAATAGTGCATATTCAGTACTACATATTTTTAATAGTTCTAACGTGTAGCAACTGTGTAATTAATGTCAGCTGTTAAAATATTAATAATGGGGGCTTCCCTGGTGGCGCAGTGGTTGAGAGTCCGCCTGCCGATCCAGGGGACGCGGGTTCGTGCCCCTGTCTGGGAGGATCCCACATGCCGCAGAGCGGCTGGGCCCGTGAGCCATGGCCGCTGAGCCTGCGCGTCCGGAGCCTGTGCTCCGCAACGGGAGAGGCCACAACAGTGAGAGGCCCGCGTACCGCAAAAAAAGAAAAAAAAAAAATTAATAATGGCTACTAATTATTGTTTTGACTCCAGTGGACTTTGTATCTCTGAAAATATGGTGTTTTGATATTTTAAAAACACAGAAATCTACTTTTTTTGTTTTGTCCCTTTAAAAATATTTATAAATTTCTTACTGTGTGCTAGGCACTTGTCTAAATTTCAGAAACACATCTGCAAACAAGACCAAAAAGATTTCTGCTTTCAATAAAATTGCACTACAGTAGGCGAGTAATAGACAGTAAAAAAAACTTTAAAATGTGTGGTTAGTTTTAGACAGTATGACGAGTTTTGGTAAAAGTAAACCAGAGTAAAATGATGCAGAATGACTAGTAGAGCCTTCTTTATATGTAGCAGTCAGAGCAGGCTTCCTTATGGAGGTGACTTTTGAATTCAAACCTGAAAGACCAGAAGTCTGCCATGGCTTTTGAGTTAAAAAAGAAAGCAAATCAAAGAGGTAGGCTAGAACTTAGTTTGAAGAGCAAAAAGAAGTAACCGGTGTGAGGGAGATACAGGTGTTGTATGTAATGGCATTAAGTTTGAAATCCCTATTTGATACCAAAGTGAAGATATCAGATAGGCAGCTGGAAATAAGCATCTGAAGATCAGTGAAGCAGTCCTAGTGGAGATGGATATTGGAGAATTATGGGGCTAAAACCACTTAGAGACAGTGGAGCTAGACAAGGGGCTGAGGAGTCTGGTATCATAGAGACCAGGGAAAGAGGAAGGATGTGTTAAAGTCAGCTGTCTTTATTGCTGTTGAGAGGGTAAGATGAGGACATAAAGATTCTTTAGTTTGTTAACATGGAGAAATTGTGAGCTTGACAATAGCTAGCTTGGAGAAAGGAGCCCATAAGAGTGGACTGAGAAGAGAACAGAATATAAGGAAGTGATAGTATGACAAGTGAAAACTCTGGGGAAAAATTCTGCTGTAAAGAGGAACATGGAAATGGGGAAGTAGCTGGAAGGGGATAAAAGAGCATATACACATGTTAATGGAAGAGATCCAGTGGAAAGAGACACCAGTGTTGAATACATAGGAGGGATAATTACATGTATGAAAGGATTCTTTTGGTGAGAGGGAATAGGATTGATAATATAAGCATTAGAGTAGAAAAAGTAGAAAGGTGGTATATTGGGTGGTGGGAAATTGAGGGAGTTCCCATCTGATGGTTTTTATTTTCTCAATAAGCGTATGAGGCAATATCGTTAACTGAGGCTAAGAGGAAAATGGAATATAGATTTGAAGAACAGATGAAAGTATGAGTAGATTTTCTGCAAAGTGGGAGAATGAAAACAATAAGAAAGTACAGTAGGATTGTTAGGCAGTGTTTGTTTTCCATTTGAAATTTGTCAAAAATTTAACATGAGAACAGTGAACATAATTGGGAATTCTCCAGCCACTTTTAGCTGCTTGGGTAGCTAGAGAAAGTAGTTAAAGGGCTTAATTGGGTTCAGATTTGCCTGGGCAATGAAGTTGATGTGAGAGAGGGGAAGGAAGTTAAGGGTGTTTTGAAGATGAGGGAAGTCAGAATACCAGGGGTGCACTCAGTGGATTGGCAGTCTCAGTAAGGTCAAAGAATTTTTGTAAGAGGGAAGAGTATGAGAGGTGAAGATTAGAGTGGTGTGTTTGAAATAAAGCTTTTGGAGGTGGTGCAATAATTAATAACAAGGCTAAGGGAGATGGTGGCTGAAGTGATGTGGAAGAAAAAAAAATTGTTGGTGAGACTGTTGAGTAAGAGGCAGATGCTGGATGATCTAAGTGGCTGTTGAAGTCACTGGACTGCTGAAAAGAATGGAGGGTATGGAAAGAAAACTCGATGTTAAATTTTCACTGAATTTGGGCAGAGGGTGGTGTGGTGACCAAGGTGTTGGTAGATGACAGGAACGCAGAGTTATAAGGAGGAAAATACAGAGGAAAGATGATGTGAAGATACATGAGGAAAGATGGCCATATGACTGCGGAGGCCGGGATTGGAGTGATGCATCTACAAGCCTAGGAATGCAGAGGATTGTCTGCAAACACCAGAGTGTCCAAGAGACAACCTACAGGTTTCAGAGGAAATATGGCCAGTTGACACTTTAATTTCAGACTTAGAGGCCTTAGAACTGTGAGCCTGTTGTTTTAAGCCACCCAGTTTGTGGTATTTTTTAATGGCAACCCTAGCAAATGAATACAGATTTTAATATGAATTGCAAAAAAGCTGGGATATTTGTGGAAGGAAGCAAGGGAAGGAAGGATGAGATTTTGGAAGTAGAGATAGCTAAAGTTTGTAAAAGAGAAGATCTTTATTAAATTCACATCCATAGTTTAAGGAAGTAATTAGGGTTAAATATCATAATATATTTTAGAGAACCCTAAATATGCTGTTAAAGTCCTAGTTCTGCCACTGTATAGATTTGTCAAATTAAGCTAATTTCTTTATCTATAAAATGGAGATCATGGTCATTGTCTTGTCTGCCTCATACTATTATTGATTGGAACAAATGAATTAAGAACAAATGCATCTGGAAGCTGATATTATCGTGAAGTTCTTTAATTTACAGACATGTACAGTCGTTGTATGAGGGGAAAATATGTTTATTATCAAATATGATAAAGAACCAAGTAGATACGTTCTAAAATCTACACTAAAAATTAAATATGTATTTTTCCAAAGCTAAAGTTACCAACAAGGTATATACCTTCATTCAGTTTTATAAGTAATTGTTAAGTATCTGCTATATCCTAAGCTCTACATTAAGTACCATGTGGGAACTGGCTAAAAAGATAAATGCGTCTCCCCTCAATGAGCTTATGACATCAGAATGGAATTTGAAGCAAATTGACAAATAAGTATAAATCAGGACAGAAGGTGAAAAGTGCTTGGGTGTGATGGTTCAGAATTATGGTGTTAGAATTAAAGTATGCATGTTATAAATCCACATTCATGCAGCTTGGTGATTTAGCTTTACACTATTTTCATTTTATTAAATAAATGATAATAAAGAGATACATGTAAGTTGTGTTATAATCTTCTCCCACCTTCACGCCAATCTCCTGTAATTCAGGGACCAAAAATGAGTTAGGTGTCTGTTTCTAGGGACAGGTAGAGGAGGGCTCTCCTGGCTTAAATGGGTCAAGTGTAAGACAGGTGTAAGTACAGGAGCTGGCAGTGTTAGAGTTAAGAAGGGTGAATGTGGGTCTGTGTACTCACAGCACTTTTTTCCTCCCTGCCTTACTTAAAAACATGTTTCCAGCCTTACAAAGATATATTAGTTTCAGAAATGATAAAACCAAGGGCATAGAAAGGTTAAATGGTTTGACTAAAGTCAGTAGTGAACTGGAAACTAAAATCTATGAATACGAGCCCAGTTTTACATTGCTCTTTATTCAGACATTAAAATACATGACATGAAAATGAGGAGTAAAAGAAGTACAGGAGTGGGAAGTCCTTCAAACGTTACCTCGTTTTTTCCCACTGTATGCATTCACAAAATTTCTCAATAAGATGTTTTATATTCAGTTCTTCAAGGAGTCCTTCACATGTGTAAATGAAACAAGGTATGAATGGCTTCTAATCCACAGGCCAGATGGTTGCAGTGGAGGGGAGCTGATGAGGTTTTATCAATCACTACTCAACATGGTGTCAACTGACCAGTTTTGCCCTTTGCCAGGCTATGTTGATCTCTGACAGAACACAGTCTTTAATTGTTGGAGAAATTAGGAAAAATAGGCAAAATGGACTGCAGAACTGGAATTGGCTTTGGGATTCTATATGTATATATATATTTTTTTCTTTAGTTTCTATACATTTAGACATTTGTTATAAAACATTCACTGGATCCCTTGACTGAAGGACATTATTCTTTTGCAATTCTACTTTATAACAGTGATGATGCCACTGTCAAGACAATCAGTTCATATTTGAGAATTAGAAAAAAATCATTACAAGGCTATGATCTGTGGTTAATTTATATAAGCCTAACCATTGTCTCTTTTGCATCTTTAGTACTAATACAATTTTGAATTAATTATGCTACAATGGCAAATACTTAGAGTTGCATATTGTGTAATTGTAATTTGCTCTACAATGTTCAAAACAAAGCAATTTGTCTAGTTCTGTTAATCTGAAAATGAAATAAATCAGGAGTCTATGTAAATATTTCATTTCTCAATTTTGAAATAGTATACCTCCATATTAACCTATGGTTTAAAAATATAACCTTTGGGTTTGATAACTTTTATTCTTTGAGTCAACTTTTCTGGGGATAGTAAATTACATTGACTAGTTATGCAAATGCTCATGCTATTACTCAAGCTCACCAGTGCCTTTTAATATCCATGGGAACTACTTTGGATTAATATGGAACTTTGAGTTCTTTCCATGTTATTAAGGTACTGTCACTGAAATGTTATGATTACCTTGCTGCCCAGTGAATCCTGTGGAATAATCTCTGAATTATCCCATTGTTTTAATAAAGGCATCTTTAAATGTAATTTAATTAGTGTAACAAATGGACAAAATAAAAATAAAAAATAAAGAAAAGCTTTTAAGGAAATCAGTGGTGCTCTTTATTATTCCTCCCAGTGATAGGCTGGTAAACAACTGATTGGGAGTGGAGAAAGGGGGACGGGGAGCAGGGAAGCCATGATTTGTAGTGTTTGCTGATTACCAGGCGGTAGATACATCCTCCACAGCAGGTTTTACACCCTAAAAACATGAAGTTGGGAAAAAATGTTAACTGTAGGCTCTCCAGTACCCGCTGGAGCTGGGTCCAGCTCCGACAACACTGACTTCTCTGCAGCTCTCTCCATCTTTCTCCATTCCTTTTCTAGAGGCAACACTTTTAGCTGTTCCTGCTTTTAACTTACCCATAGTATGATTCATCTATCACATTTTTGGACATTTTTCTTTTTATCTTTGGCTATTTGCCTAGCAGTTTTGGAAAAGTACAGTTTTTTAAAAGACCACCTAAAGGTTAAGATTTTAAAACATTAAATATTTGGATCTCTGGGTTCCTCTAGTACAGTTGAAACTAATTTAAATTACCAAATAGTGGGCTGGAAAGTGAAAAACAGTGAAATGTAAGATAGTTCCAAGAAAAGTTTTCCAAGGAATAATTTTAGAAAGATATTAGTGAACCTAAAGATATTGCTATGTTAATAATAGAATTAATGTAATAACACGGGACATTTCTACAGCCTTGCTCATATTAGATAATTGCTTTGCTAGTCTAGTATGTTTTGCCTATTTCAAGATTCTGGTTATGGCAGAAGCTCTACTTTGGAACTGATTCATGAATGTGAGAAACACCATTTTTTTGTATACTTAAAAGTTATCAAATGCTTCAGTTCCATAACCTGTATTTTTAGGAGGGTTAAACTTCATTGTATTTAACATTTTCTTACCTTTTCCAATAAAAAGTTATTATGTTCAATGTAAAAAAAAAAAAAGCAAAAGAAGTCTGAGATATCTCATTCTCTGATAATGTTAAACAGATCATTTCTAGTACTTCAAGTTTTTATTTCACTTCGTAGTAAATACTACGAGATGTATTAATCATCCAGCCTTTGCTTCCTTAAATCTTAACAAGTGTGTAAATAGCACAAATGTTGCTCACAATTAATTCTGTTATGTAATTATGTAGCAATCTTGTTAATTTCCATCACAGAGAGTCTTCCATTAAGTCAAATCCTCCTCTATGCCAACATAATAACCTTAATTACAAGTTAATATCCATCATTTTTGAGGAAAATGTTTATACCTTTGAATAAGTTTAAATGCCAGGAAGGCTTATAGAAACTATGTGGACCTATACAGTGATGGAATTGCCTTTTATCAAACACCTGGAAGTTACTACTGTTATTTAGATTGAAATAGAGAGTAATAGCTGATTGTTTCCTAGTAGTATGCCCCATTTTAGAAAAGTCTTAAAAGGTAAATGGTTCTGTTTGTATGCTCTTTTTACTAAATATTCTATGACTAAAATAAATCTCACTAGAAGCTGAATGCTACCAATTTGATAAAATTGTTACTCATTACACAGCAATGTAACTCTGCTTAAAATTTATTTTCAGTTATGAATCTGTAAAATGACAGCTGAAGTGCAAGAAGCTTTGTATTGAAAGTGACAGTGATAATTTACTCATCTTGAGAAGAATAGTATTTCAGTGGCAATGGAAAACTTTTAATGCTTAAAGAATTATTTTAAATATGGGGATCATGTGATCTTTCCTGTGGAAACAAAAGAAGCCTAGTTTTATCCAAAAAATCTGAAACACTGAACTTCTGACCTATTATGCCTCTCCCTGGTCTGATTATTTATACATCTCTTGATTGTTGCTCCATTTCTGCTTTTATATATACTTCCAGTCAGAAGTGTGGTCAGAGGCAATGTAAAATAGTGGATAACTCAAAATATTTTGTACCTTCTTTGTAGTAATATTTTTATATGAATATGGTAAAGTAATGGAATCAGGAGACTTGGTCCTAATCTTGACTGCCTTTAACTTGGGTTTTCCTTTCACCTTCCTAGGTTCATCTGTAAATGGAGGTCCCTTACAGCTCTAACACTCTAAGGAGGTGCAATTCAATTCATTGTGAGCCTCATTTATGTTATACCTATACAAGGTACTGAAGATACTGAGATGAGTCGTAGCCATTCATTATAGTTGATATGCTCAAGTCTCGTTGGGCAGACAGGCACATAAGAAGACTTTTTTTTTTACAGTGTAGATTTCAATTGGAACACATGATCTAATAATATATGAAAAAAATTTTATAAACTGAAAGTGTTAAGCATATAATTTCTATTATAATGGAAGTAGTGTTACTTGGCATTTCTAAGTTGTAAATTGTATTTTTGGTACCAGAGCATCTGTGATTTCTTCACAATTAAGGAAAGATCTTAGCTTTTCAGATAAGATGTCTGGACTTAATTCAAATTCAACAATTGAAAGGCACTGGTAACATGCTGTATTTCACTGTCAGTTTTTTTAGTCTATGTGTCATTTGTAAGATAACACCAGTACTCAAGTGATGTGTCAAAAAGAATTGAACACTTTTTCCTAAGCCAGTTCTGTATCTCAATTTTTATTTTCTGTGTTTACCCTTTCTCTTATAATCACAAATTCTTTTTTTTTTTTATTTTTTTTTATTATTTTTTTTAATCACAAATTCTTGACATGGGAGATACACTTATTTTTCTGTCTCTTACAGCTTGCATTCATTGTCATCACCTCCTTCCAGAGTTTCCTTAACAATATTTCTAAGATTTGCCTCTTTCTTTTCATTTTAACCTCGAAACAGGTAATCAATGTATACCAGTTAGTTTGTTAGGTGCTGTGGCTAACAGACAGATAATAGATTTTTCTTTAAGTCTGACTTATTCATGTCTCATTTACATTGTTATATGTCCTAATACAAAACTCATTTCATTATTTACAGTGAATATACTGCAATATTTGAGTTACATACATTAAAAGTAAATATAAAGCTAATATTATTGCTGCCCATGGAGGAAGTAGAGTAGTGATTAACAGTATAGAATCTGAAGACACTCTGCCACTTTCTGGGCAAGTTACTTCACCTCCTTGTGATTTTGTTTCCTCATCTATAAACTGGCAATAATAATAGTAATGGCATCACAGGATCAACTTGAAAAACTCTTAGAATGGTGCCTTGTGTACGGAAGCTCCGATTTAACATCAGCTATTATAAACAGTTGTCCAATGTAAGAACATTAGAAAAATGTGCCTAAGTATTTCTACAAAGAAGAAATGTTATACAGTTTTGAGAAAGAGGAGTTAAGCTGTCTTCTTGTTTGAAATATATATTAGGCTGAGAATAAATCCTGAAATTAAGTCCAAAAATATTGATAGAGATAGTGTATCTTGGGAGCACAGAGTGTATAATCTACCACAGCCTGGTAAGTTGGGTTTAACATAGCTTGGTTCGAGTGGATTGAAGGCAAGGAGTGTGCAAAGGATGGTTATGGAAGGTTTCCAGAAAACAGTGTACGAATGAACATTGGGTAAATTTTTATTTACATCATCGTGCCATATTGTAAAAAATTCATGTCAGTTAAAATGGAGAAACCTATTAGCAGTCAATCAATGGAGATTAAAATGAATCTTTTTTTTTTTCTGTGCTGGCACAACAAAGTTTCCATTGATCATTTTTTGAAATGAGTAATTTTTGGTTTAGGATTTTTGACATGGTGATGGGTTTCAAGAAAAATACTAACTTGTGCTGATGTGATTTCCCATTTTTCTTTTAAGTACGTAAGCCAAATGCTTTCATTTTGATGTTTATATATATTCTGGCTCCAAATAGTTTGCTTGTTGATGGGACTATCAGTGCTTCCCATACCTAGTTGGCGACCAGAATCACCTCGGGCACTGTAAGAACCAGTTTATGAGCCATATTATAGAAAAAATTAATAAAAGTGTCTTAAACAAGACAGTGATATATTTCTTCCTCATGTAAAGCATCCCAGAGATACATAGTGGAGGGCATGCAGCACCTTTTTCTTGTCAGCAGGCTTCTGTCTTTACACTCTGATATCCTCAAGTCCACCTCATTGTTCAGTTTGGAAGTTAGAGCTCCAAAAGGATGGAGGAAGGGGAAAAGAAGGGTGCACCCCTCCCTTTAATGAGACTTCCTAAAAGACCCACACTTCTAAATACATCTTACTGGCTGACACTTGAATATATGAGTGGAGAAATCACTTTGTTGCCATTTAGAGAATTTTTCTATGTTTTTTTATCAAGATGCTTTAGAAAGTTAAGTTGTGTGGGAGAGAGTGACTGTTAAAATATGGTACTCTTGTCTCTACTTCCACTTCTGCTCAAGGTGGAGTAAAAGGGAATGAGTTTACATTTTGTGTCAGGGGTGCCCAAGACCACTCTCAGACTCATTGATTCACTAGAAGTATTCACAGAACTCAGAAGTTATTATATTCATGATTACAGTTTATTACATGAAAGATATATTAAAATCAACAAAGAGAAAAGGAACATAGGTCAAATCCAGAGGAAACCAGGCACAAGCATTCAGGTGTCCTCTCTCAATGGAGTTATGTGGGACATGCATAATTCCCCCAACCACAATGTGTAACCACATGTGTGAAGTGTTGCCAACCAGGGGCACTGACCCAGGCCTTAGTGTCCACAGTTTTTATTTGGCCTTAGTCACAGAGGCATATAGTGCTACATGGCTGACTTCAGTTACTCAAGCACCAGACCCCCAGAGAAAAAGCAGATGTTCATCATTAATCACACTGTAAGCTTAAACTATCTAGTCAGGTTAGTGTAGCATGGCCCAAGACCTTAGGCATATAAAAGTACTCTGATCAGAGCATTCCCAGCTTGGTTCCCAGGAGTGGGTCAAGGGCCACTTCTGAAAATAGTCCTTTTCTGGTAATGTGCAGGATTTGAGCAACTCAGGCCTACTGAATGAACCCGTTCTTGCATACATTCCCACCTGACAGTAAAAAACAAATGAAGCGTGTGAAACAATGGTTTTTAATAAGCTAGCTATCTGGCAACAAAAGATTCTGATCCCTGAGAGACAGATAACAAAGGATGAGAGCCCCCAATATTTGCCCAACTTACTCTCTTGAGAGAGTTTATAAGCTTCATCTCAGGAAGTGGGAACCACCCCAGGGCCTGGTGGACTCTGGGGAGACCAAGGCCATTGGAGTTTGTAGCACAGAGTAACAGAGGAGAGTGCTTCTCAGAGGGAAACCCAGAGCTCTGAAGGCCGCCCCCCCACCCCAACCCTGAGTCTTCCACAGAGGAATGATCAGCACATGAATGTGAGAAAAGTGACCCAAAGCTGGGTAAAGAACAATCTGAGAGAACTAGAAGGAACAGTACCTGACATTTACACTGGTCTGGGAAGAATGCTTGCTCCTGCCAGCCAGACTGGAACACTTCATGATTCATAGGGCATTAGGCACTTGCCTCAGTAGTGGAAAATAATTAACCCTAGACTAAATGCTGCTCAGATACCACCTCACAAATCTTAAAAGCAAGACCCAAGAGGATCAAACTATTTTCACATAACTATGTCTTAGAACAAAACTCAAGAATATAAGTAGGAATACAGAAACATCCCAACAAGGTGCAATCCACAATACCTGGCATCCAATTAAACATTACTAGACATTTTTGAAAAGAAGTAGGAAAATACAACCCATAATGAGGATAAACAATGAATTGAAACAAACTCAGAACTGACACAGATGTTAGAATTAGTAGAGGACATTAGAATAGTTATAACGTTCTATGTGTTCAGAAAGTTAAGTAGAGGCACAGAAGATAAGACAGAAGTGCTAAATTGAACTTACAGAAATGATAACTACAATATCTATGATGAAGGATACACTGGATAAGATGAAACACTGATTAGATAGTGCAGAAGAAAAGATAGTGAAATATCTGAAATGAAGCATAGAGAGAAAAAAAAAGCTGCAAGTTGTGGGACAGCTTCAGGTGGCCTAATATAGACGTACGTGGAATCCCCTAAGGAGAAGAGTGGTGGTGGGATGAGAAATCAGAAAAAAATTTGAGAAAATAAATCCATAGGTCCAAAAAGCCCAATGAAGCCAAGCAGAAGAAATATGAAGGAAACCACACAAAGACACATCATAATCAAATTGCTGAAAACCAGTTACAAGGAGAAAATCTTCAAAGCAGACAGAAAAACACAAACTAGGTTCAGAAGAACAAAGATAGGGTAAACAGCTTTCTTCTTGGAAACGATGTGAGTGAGAAGACAGCAGAGCAACATATTTAAAGTACTGGGAAAAACACACAACTCTCAACCTAGAATTCTATACCCAGTGAAATCAGCATTCGAAAACTAAGGTGAAAAAGACTTTTTCAGACAAAAGCTGAAAGAATGTATCAGCAGCAAACCTGCACTGTAAGAAATGTGAAAGGAAGTCACGTCCTTCAGACAAGGAAAATGGTATCAGGCAGAAATATTGATTTACACAAAGGAATACAAAACTGCAAAAATGGTAACTGCATGGGTAAATATATGGTTTTTACTTATTTAAAGGTCATTAAAAGGTAATTATTTAAATGAAAACTATGTAGTGTGGGGTTTATAATTTATACAAAAGTAAAATGCAACATGGATAAAACATTGAAAACATTGTGCAAAATGAAAGAAAGCAGTTACAAAAGACCACATATTGTGTGATTCTGTTTATATGACATGTCTGGAATAGGTGAATCCATAGTGAGAAAACAAATAATCCAATTAAAAAGACAGATGCAAATAGACATTTCTCAAAGAAGTCATACAAATGGCTAATAGGTATATGAAAAGGTGTTCAACACCTCTGTTCATCAGTGAAATGAAAATTAAAACCACAGTGAGAGCCTACCTCACACTGTTAGGGCTGTTATCAGAAAGACGAAAGATAATGAGAGCTGGCGAGAGTGTGGAGAAAAAGGAACTCTTGTGCACTGTTGTTGGGACTGTAAATTGGTACAGCGGTCATGGAAAAGAGTGTGAAATTTCCTCAAAAAATTAAAAATGGAACTACCACATGATCAGCAATCCCACTTCTGGGTATTTATTCAAAGGACAGAAATCAGTATCAGAAGAGAAGATACTTGCACTCCCATGTTCATCGCAGCACTAGTCACAATAGTCAAGATACAGAAACGACTCAAGTGTCCATCAGTGGATGAGTAAATAACTAAAATGGAGTACACACACACACACACAGGAATATTCAGCCATAAAAACGAAGATAATTCTCTCATTTGCAATGTCATGGATGAACCTGGAGGACATTGTGCTAAGTGAAATAAGCTGGGCACAGAAAGGCAAAAATAGGGGCTGGGAGGTGGGGGAAATGGAGAGATGATTGTCAAAGGGTACGAAGTTTCAGTTATGCAGAGTGAACATGTTCTAGAAATCTGATACGTACAGCGTGGTGACCATAGTTAATAGTACTGTATTGACATTTACTGAGAGTAGACCTAAAATGTTCTTTACACACACACACACACACACACACACACACAAAAGGTAACTGTAAGGGGATGGGTATTTTAATTAGCTCGATTGTGGTAACATTTCATGATGTATATGTATATTAGAACAACATTGTATACCTTAAATACATATATAATTTTATAATCTCTCAATTATACTGCAGTGAAGCTGGGAAAAAAGAACAGACAAATCTGTAGTCAGGAAGTAGATTAATGATTGCCTGAATCTGGGAGTTTGGGGTAAATGGAAAGTGACTACTAATGGGTATGGATTTTTTTGGGGAGGGGGAATTGATGCAGTGTTCTAAAATTGATTATGATGATGGTTATACAACTCTGTGAATGTACTAAAAGCCATTAAATTGTATGCTTTAAATGGGTAAACTGTGTGGTAAGTGAATTATATCTCAATAAAGCTATTATAAAAATAACTTGAAAAGTTAAAAAAAGGTGAAAAATATGAAAAAAAAAAAGTAAAATGTGTGACAACAATAGCACAAAGAGAAATACTGGGCAACTTGTTCATCATCAGAGAGTTGACAGGAGCTTTTCTAGTAGTGGTAGGAGCAGAAAATTATTTCAATGAAGACCCAGTGGGTGGCTGAACATTTTTTAACTGGAAATATACATGCATTCCTCTGTGAAGTGTTTATGCCCTTTTTGTATTTATCTTTTAGCATTTTCTTGTTTCCTTAATAATTTGTGTGAGCCTTGTATATGTTATAGATTAATGCTTTGTCATATTTCTTTGATAAATTTGATTGATATAGTTTAATAAGTGTTTGGAATAAGATTTCCGAGTTAGGATGGGAAATAAAATCTTAATATCTAAAGTCCATTCCAACTCTAATGTACTAAATCCTAGAGACCCTGAGAAGATGCAGAGAGTTTAATTTTATTTATTCCTGAAAGGAAACTAGTTTAGGTCAAGTAGTATTTAATTACAACTGAAGAGTAGTAAAAGAGGCTTCATTTCTTCATATCTTAATTTAGGTTTAAATCCGAAGTATTTAAAGTGAGATATTTATGCCCCTAGTTGGAATTGCTAGATCATGTTTGTTAAAGAATTGAGATATCTTGATCTGACTTCATACTGCATATTTTCCATTAGCTAATACTACTTTTTATAATAAATGGAGATCATTCTCTTAGGCACTCAAACAAAGGTCATTAAGAATACAAGATATCACGTAAGAGAAGGGGCTTAGACAGTAATTATATCCATGCATTTTATATTAATTAAAATAGTTATCTAATACACAAAATTGTATCTTTCTCATGGAGCTGATCTTATTTCATATATAAATTTGATTTTTCCTCCTTTTAAAAACTTTCCATAATATTTTCTCCACATCAGTATTTTTTTAAACACAATTTATAATAAGTATGTATATTACTCAACTGTAGACAGACTGTAATTTAACTTTTCTCTTCTTGCCAGGTATTTTCCAGGTTTTTTTTTATAAACAAGTCATACTTTCTTTTAAGAGTATCTCCTTTTTATTTTAAAGATTACAAGGGAAACCCTTAAAAAATACACTTCAAATCTAGCCTTTCCTAGACTCACCTTCTGGGCTGACTTAGCACCATGCATTGCTCTATGAACATACTTAGACCACTTTATTTTTATTTTTTTGTGTCTACTTCGTCCAGTGGTCTGCATCTTCTTTTGTCGTAGGGACCACATCTATCATATGTTGGAGATGTCTGTGTTGTGTAATAAAATCCAAAATTTTGACCCTAGAACATGTTCAAAGTGGATAACAAGTAATTCATTTGTTTTCTTGTCAGAACTTTTTGCTGGTGTTATATTACCACAGATTGCAAGGTTCAGTTCAAAGTGTCACTGCTGCTTCAGCAAGTGAGTTGCGTGATTAAACCTTCCAATGAAAGTAGGAAAACACTGACCTCCCATTTTGGAGTAGTTAATGATTATATGGCTTAAAAATCTTTGTAAGTGCTGACAGATACTGAATGGTGTTTTTTGTCCTCTGCAATAGAATGAACACTAAGATAACAAAATTCTGTTTGTTTTGCCAGCATTAAAGTTCGTTCTCCAGTGGAAGTTTCTTGCTGCTTTTTATGACTGTTTTGCTAAAGAACTTTTCTTATTAACCATTTTATGCATAATTTTACTAATGAAAAATTATGCTTGGTTTTGAGGACAGGAGGATATATAAACTATATCATTGCTTTTGAGGGTTTTACTGAACAGTTTGATGAGAGGGCATATATATTAATAATTGATATCCTATCTGATGTGTCCAATGACAGTGGCAATAGGTTATCTAGAAGTTCATGGATGTGATCTAAATAGAGGCAGGGACAGTTCTTCTTAATTTTTGGAGGAAATAGTTCTTAGTTCTTAAAGGAAAGTTAGCATTTAAACTAACGTAAAGTGGCTGCATCCTAGACAGGAAGTGATGTGAGCAGAAGTGTGGATGTAGGATTGTACACAGACTCAATAAACAACAAATAGGTGAGAGTGGAAGTAGGTTGGAGTGGTAGGTGGTACCAGATTGAATAGCAAAGTGATAATTTTTATTGGCATTAGGTATGTAACAGGGAGACATTCAAGCCTTGTGGTGTGTCTATGTGTGGGTACCAGATTGAATAGCAAGGTGATAGTTTTATTGGCATTATGTATGTAATGGGGAGACATTTAAGCTTTGTGGTGTGTATATGTGTGTGTGCACGTGCATTTATATGTGTGTAGGATGTCTGTTATATAGGAAAGAGAGAAAGTACAGAATTGAGGTGAATAGTTTAATTGGGAGAGTAGTAGTATATCATGATCCAAGTGTCCTGTAATAGGATCTGCAATAGTTTGTAGAAATAGGAAATACAGAGGATGGGCCAGATGTAAATGACATTGGCATTGTGTGGGTTTAAGGAACAAAAGAAACAGTAGTTATAGATTGACCACATGTGAAGTTCAATTTACTGGAAAAGTGGTGGTATTACTGACAGAAGTCAAGTGGAGTTAAAAAGTTGGGTGAAAAAGACAATACATTGTTTTTTGATGTGAAGAAATTGAGATAATGATGGAACATGCAAGTGGGTTATTTGGCATCCAGTGAAGTAGATAACTGTAGATCAAGACAGAGAGAGATCTCAGGGTTTGGAATATAGATATAAGACTCAGCTGCAGAAATCATCAATAAAGGGGCATTCAGAAGAGGTCCAAGGACCCTTAATTGTGGTCAAGAGGACAGTGGAAGTCACAGAAGTAAAGGTAGTGAATAGAAAGAGAGGCCTTAAAACTCTGATACCAGAGAAACCAAAGACGATGTATTTCTGGATAGAAGAGCAAATCAACAGTATTGAATACGGCATAAAAGTCATGGAGAGTTGAGAAGTAAACTAAAGCTTATAGCATAATAACAAAAAAGTTTTCAAAAGTTGCATTTTCTTGGTTTTAAATAGTTCAACTACCAAACTCACCACATCCTTGCCTCACACTTATCCTTCTCGAATTCTTACTGACCCCCTCCTGGATCGGGTGGATCCCAGTTGGGTCCTTTCCTTGCCTGGTGCTGCTTGCACCAATTGAAGGGGAGCAGGTTCGGCAAAGCAGAGCGGGAAACTTTATTTATTGATTCAGGAATGAGGAAGGGAAAGCTCTGTGTTCTACTGAACCTTCTCCCTCAGGGAGGGAGGCGAGAAACTTTTAAGGGGTAACAGGTGAGTACGCCATCAGAATTTGGGAAAGGGGCTGCAATTTCCAGAAACAACCAGAGCATGAGTAGTCCTTTGGGCTCCTTTGCATGCAGCACAAACTGTGTCTCGCAAAGTGCAAGCCCCCTCTTTCTTAATTATCAGTGAACTGGTGAATATTTTTTGGTAATGTAATAATTCTGTTTAATTCTCTTCGTACATAATTTTATCTTGAGTTTCTGTGTATACATTCATATATATATATATATATATATATATATATATACATGCATTTCTTGAGAATGTAAGATACTATTTTAGCATGAGTTTTTATAGTTATGCCTTTTCCAAATATTGCTTTTTATTTAAATATATAATGCAGTGATACTTTGCAATAATATATTAAATTATATTAAATAGAAAATAGTTTATAAAGTAGTGAAATTTTTAAATAAAATGGGTATAGTACAGGTTCTCATCTTTTTTATATTTTTGATACCACTTTATAAGGGTTTGCATGTGACACTTTGTTTTCAATTCCTGTAATGAAAATATATAAACAGTACATAACTAGGTATATATGCTATTCAAATGGTTAAAGGAATAAAGGAAGATATAAAATTAATGGCTAGTATTAATTTCTTTGTCAATATTATTTTTATTAAAATTTAAGCAATGCCATGTAATATCTCTTTTGTTTATTCTGAAGTTTCTTCTTGATAAAATAAAAGTGTAGACTCAATGTAGTACCACTGCAATCTTAAGAGAAAAATATCTTTTAAGTTAATGCCCAGGATTAACAACATTTGCATAGTTCCACAGATAGTAGAATCCTTTCCATGGCTGTTATGGACTGAATGTTTGTGACCCCCTTAAATTTTATGTGTTGAAGCCATAACTCTCAATGTGATAGTATTTAGAAACAGGACCTTCTCGGAACTGTGAGAAAGAAATGTCTATGAGATTCTTTTATAGCAGCCCAAGCTGACTAATACAGTGTCTAGGTCAGAATCAGTCACCACCTTTGGTATGCTCTGTTCTGTATTAAGAATTATGAGATTAATATCAGATGTATAAGTTATGAATCCTGTGTTTGAATTCTTAATCTTTTCTGAAAGACATTAAAAGACGTTTTTCAATTAGGAAGCACTTAGGTGCCTAATGTGTGGTGTGTATTCTGTAAGTGAAGAAGAGTGCATACTGGACCCTGCAAAGGCAGACAGCAGCTTCACGTGGCAGACCTTTGCTTGTTGAATAGGAGAGTGACGTGATGAATGCAGTGTTTTAAGATACATAAACTATTTTATTTGTATTAACTATTGGTTCAGTAGAAATAGATCAAATTTCCCAGGCATGGAAGTCCCAGAATGACTAGCATTTCTGAAGGGGTTCATTCACTTCCAGTTGATGAGTTTTTTGATGTTTTATAAATTCATCACTTTTGACTTGCCCTGTCTTTCTTGGGAAGGAAATGTAATATGAGTTCACCTAAACATGTTGCAACCAAAGGTCCATGAGTTATATAGACTTGTATGTATTATAAAATGATATCTACATTGCTATATACATGTACTGGATTTTAAAAATCTGTAATTGAATTTCATGACCCTTCCATTCTAATTTGTGAAGAGCATATTGCATTTTCAGGCAATGTGCCTTTGAAATTGCAGACTTAGGGCAAAGATAAGTTCAGAGACCAATGATTTGTTTTCACCTGGGATATATCTCTACTTACTGTCTCATTTATAGTTGCCTGTTGCCTTCATCTGTTTCTATAGTTTTCACCTGTTGCCTTCACCTGTTTGCCTTCACCTTTTGCCTTCACCTGTTGCCTTCATCTGTTTCTATATTCCTGTATGATTAATATATACATATGTATTCAAAATTAACAATATAAGAATATGAATATAAATGGGTTGAGTGGAGTCTAAAATCTAGTCCCATCATATACTAATTGATAACATGTATTAAGCACTTTCTGCATGCACCATTCTAAGTTTTATATGTCATTTTATTTAATCCTCAAAACAACCCTATAGGGTAGGTACTATTACTCATGACCATTTTATAGTTGAAGAAGTAGAGGGACTGAGAGTTTAAATAACCAGCAAAAACAGTAGAGCTAAAATCTAAGCCCAAGTTTAATCTGAAACACTATGCATATTGCTTAGTAAATATTTAATACAATGAAAGTTGTAAAATTTAGGACTGTTAGAGACTCCATCCTTCATCAATTATGTATTAACTGTAGTGAGTTAGTCATTGTGCATAAAGGAAAAAATGTTCTTTGAATAGAGCTAGTAAAATGAAAAATATGGAAGATAAGTTATTTGGAAAGGTAGTCCAACCTAAAGGAAAAGAAATCTGAGCCTGGACAAAGAATGACAGTGCATTAAGAATAATTAGATTTCTTGACCGGGACTGATTACCATGGATTTCCAAGGTTTTCAGACTTCAAGGTTATTTATATCTCAAGTGTGGGTGCAAGGTGCAAAATGGAGGCTGCATTCTCTCCTCTTCAGCTCGCAACCCAGCTGGAGTTCTGAGCTTATCCAAGGACCAAAGACACCTTTGTAAATTCCTAAGTTACTTAAACTTGCCTTATACTATGACTAGTGATAGACATAGGAAAGGGTAGGGTAATTGGCTGAGATTGGGGCCTGTAAGCAAGAGACTGTTAAGCAAATGAATACTGAAAAGTTCAGTTCTCCATTGTTGAACATTTGTTAGATTGTTACCTGGATGAAGCAAGAGATACTTAGCAAAGTCATTAAGCAATAGTTGTTTCTGTTTTTCTGTTAGCTGAGAATATTTATAGAGGAAAAGAATGACAGCACAATACAATGTTTTGCTGAAATCAAGATAGTTATACCAAATTATGAAAAAATGAGAAAAGCATGTTTTAAATTTTATTTATTTTTTACCTGATTCAATGGAAAGTAGGAGACCATTATAGAGACCTCAGGATAAGTTACCAGAGACAAAATTTAAACATAATTTAAATAAGACAAAATCTAACTCATTAAGTTCAGCCTGTAAATCAGAAGTGTCAGTGTATGTGTATTATGTTAATGGGTCAGTATGCAATGACCAGTACTGAAGAGGAAACATTTGCTTATAATTTAAAATGCAAAGGATGAAGGGAGCTTAATGGTGCATTATGTTTGAATAATCGATATTGTGATATAAAACAAAGCTGTGTGTTTAGAAAGAGAATATGTTGGCCAAGTGGTTTTCTGCAATTGGAATTCAAGCTCTCAGTACTCAGTTCCAGTATTTTTGGGCTAAGACTTAATGCTTTTATTTGTGATGTGAGGGCCTGTTATTGTAGTCAATATGGGCTCCTCTTTGTGTTCTCTATGGCAGTACAGAAGGACGCTCCTCAGATGCAGAATTCTAGTTTTTGTGTTGTGGCATTCCAGCTGCTTCCCAGAATAGCACTGACAGACAGCACAGTGACAACACATGCCTCTGACTTGATCTCATGTGTAAATCTGTCTCTGGATCATATTCTATCGTTTCTTAACCTAAATAAAATTAGTACAATGAAATTTTCTCAAATTCTGTTTTTTTGTCTTTAGAATCACCAGTACATTTTTATTGTGTTACTGAAAATGGGAAAGACAAAGGCCAAATTCTTTGCATGGGAGAAAAATCTCCCTTTATAAGCAGTATGCCTTATATCTGAAAGGGTTAATGGGCCTCTTATAGTGCTCAATTTATCCAGAGAGGGGACCCTGTGACCCTTTTAGGACCTGGCTTTGGTCATTTCTTAGGAAGAACACAATTTAGAACTCTCCTGTATTATTCTGCCAGCTGCTTAGTTATTGATGATATTGACTTTTAGTTTTAAAAAGTCCTGCTTTGGAAAATTGTTTTTAACAGCTCTCAACCTCTCGTGTCTTGTATTTTTATTTTATATCACTTTTCATTTGGGATATTATTAAGTCAAATCCTTGGTAACCATTCTCCACAATCCAATTTATTTTTAGCTAAGATCCATTGAATTCAACTCACTGCCTTTTTGCAAAAGGTTAACCCAATATTTCATGTTGTGTTATACTTTCTACTTATGCTGTGTAAAAGAAAAGTTACTGTGATAAGCAGCCAATAAATTGTATTCAGAATATTTATTCTCAAAGTTACATTACTGTGCCGACATAGATAAACATAATCATTTATCACAGTATGGATTGTGGAAGTAAAAACTAAATGAAATACAGCCATCTTTCTTGCATATTACCCAGTTTTTTTTTTCCTTTAAATGTTGGCCACAATAACTACCTTTAAAAAATGTCATCTTTTTATTTATCAGTTTGAATTAATGTGTGAGATTAGTAATGGTTCAGGTTGAATAACTAAAACAAAACTGCATCTATTTTATAATAAGGAAGTGTTTTCAACTTTTTTTGTATAAAAATGAGATTACTTATGTTTTCTTTCTTTTTTTAAAATAAATTTATTTATTTTTGGCTGTACTGGGTCTTTGCTGCTGCTAGTGGGCTTTCTCTAGTTGCGGTGAGCGGGCTTCTCATTGTGGTGGCTTCTCTTGTTGCGGAGCATGGGCTCTAGGTGCACGGGCTTCAGTAGTTGTGGCACGTGAGCTCAGTAGTGGTGGCTCGTGGGCTCTAGAGTGCAGACTCAGTAGTTGTGGCGCACGGGCATAGTTGCTGCACGGCATGTGGGATCTTTCCAGACCAGGGCTTGAACCCATGTCCCCTGCATTGGCAGGTGGATTCTTAACCACTGCACTGCCAGGGGAGCCCACTTATGTTTTCTAATGTTGGCTCTTATTGCTAGGTTGCTTTGGCATTATTTCATCATAAGGAATACACTGTTTAAAACTCATAGCTCTATTGTTCGTTTGTTGTCCAGAACACAGACATCTAAATTGATAGATTGAAGAAATATCATGTATATCATATATAGCAATTATTAAAAGTAATCTTCATTTATACTGGGATAATAAAATAAGTCCCAATGATGTTTATTAGAATGAATGCAGTATACAGTGAAATCCACTGAATGTAGAATATGTGTTTATTATTATTATTTGGTAACAGCCTTATTGAGATGTAATTCACATACTGTACAATTTACCTGTATAAAGTGTAGAATTCAAAGGCTTTTAGTGTATTCATAGCTGTGCTGCTATCACCACAATCAGTTTTCATCATCCCCAAAGAAACCATATACCCTTTAGCAGTAATGTTGCATTTGCCCTAATCCCCCCAGCCCCTGGCAGCCACAGTCTACTTTCTGTCTCTATAGCTTTGCCTATTTTGGACATTGTGTATAAATAGAATCATACAATATGCGGTATTTTGTAACTGACTCCTCTCAGCACAATGTTTACAATGTGCATGTAAGCTGTTTGTGAATTTCCCAGATTTCTTTCTGTTATTGATATCTGTTTCCATTCCATTCTGGTTGGAGAACTACTTTGTATGATTTTAATCCTTTAAAATTTATTAAGGCATGTTTTATGGCCTAGCATCTGGTCTGTCATAGAGAATGTTTTGTGTACACTTGAGAAGCATGTATATTCTGTTGTTGGGTGGTGTGTGGTTATAGATATCTATTAGGTCTAGTTGGTTTACAGTATACTTCAAATCTATTTCCTTTTTGTTCTTCTGCCTTAAGTATAGGATTCTTAGTTGACAATTTTTTTCTTTTAGTACCTTGTAAATGTTATCCTACTACTTTCAGACATTTATTGTTCCTGATGAGAAGTCAACCATTAAACTTATTGGAGTTCCCTTGTACATATGAGTATTTTTCTTTTGCTGCTTTCAAGATTTTCTCTTTGGTGTTGACTTTTAGCATTTTTACCAACGTTCCTATGTGTGGATCTTTTTGCATTTATCCTACTTCAAATTTCTTGAGCTTATTGGATACTTTAATGTTTTTTCTGTTTTTTTTAAAAATCAAAATTTTAGTCATTTTTCTTCTTACATTTTTTTCTCCTCCTTTCTTTCCTCTCCTGATGTCCTGCTACAATATTTTGGGGTACTTAATGGTGTACCACATATCTTTTTTTTTTTTGTACCACATATCTTTAAGGCTCTGTTAATTTTTTTAAAAATTATTTTTTCTCTTTGTTTGTTGGATTGCATAATCTCTCTTGAGTTCTCTTAAAATTTGCTGATTCTTTCTTCTTCAAGTTAAAATATACTACTGAGCCCCTCTAGCAAATTTTTCATTTCAGTTATTGTAGTTTATTATCTCCATAATTTTAAAAATAATTTCTATCTCTGTATGAATATTCTGTTTGATGAGATATTGTTACTATACCTTCCTTATAATGGCTGCTTTGAAGTTTTTATTAAATCTTATACCTGGAACCTCTGAAAGGCAATTTCTGTTATCTGCTTTTTTTCTTGCATGGATCACATAATCCTGCTTCTTTGAATGTCTTGTAATTTTTTTTTTTTTTATTAAAAGCTGAACATTTCAGATAATATAGCAATTCAGGATACTAATTTCCTTCTCCCCCACCCCAGGGATGGGGGATTGTTGTTGTTTGCATATTTATTTAGTGATTTGGTGTACTACTTTAGGGAAGTCTATTTCCCTTAAGGTGTGAACCTCAGATAGCACTCATGTAGGGTGAAGTCGTGGGTGTGTGCCTAGTAACTCTGGGATGACAGGGGTTTTAGTGGGACTCTGTGTCTTCTCTTTGGATCTCTTTGTTAAACTATCCACCTCTGTTGGTATCACAGCCAGCTCTTAGTCTCTATTGATTGCTAGTTGATTGCTCTGCTGTTTTTGACAATGCCCTGGCATATAAATTGCTCCACAGTGTGAATCAGTTAAACTTGGGCCCCTTTGCTGGGGTAGTTTTCAGGTGAGTCTTTGCGGCTTGTTGTGGCCCTGCAGGAGCTGTTAGCTATTTCTTTCTGGTAAACTGTTTGCCTTATGCCTTACTTTATTGCTGTCATGAAGCTACCAGTTTTGTCTTAATTGTTTGGCATCAAAATCTTTATTGTTTTTGAGACTACCCTTAGGCTTGAACTTCCTATGTATTAATTCAAAAAAAGTCAGTTCTTCTGGGGAGAGCCGTCTGTTCTTATGGCCTGCCTCTTTCTCTGGGAAAAATCTCTGAGCCACAGCTCCAGATCTAAGTGTGGTTACAGTGGCCTGCTTCTCACAGAGTGACACTCCTGCTTTTATGAGCAGGGCCCTGGTATAGGCGGTAACCTCTGATCTCAGTTTGCTTCTCTTGGTTTGCTAACTCTAAACCATGAGCGAGCTGAGATGATGGTGATCTCATCACCCATTGTTACTGGTGTGTTTGCTCCTGAAGTAGAGCCTCTGCTCTATGAGTGGGGGCTGGGTGAAGCAAAGGAGCTCCTGACTTCTCAGCTGCACTTTCTGGCGTTTAGTTGCTGCATAGCTGGTAGAGTAGGGAGAGGGGATGAGAAATGTTAATGTCCTGCCTCTCTCTGGGAGACACCACAGCCTCAGCTAGAGGCTGGGGGCGGAGGGAGCTCTGTGTTCTTGGCTGTACTCACCTGAGGTAGAATTTCTGTCAGGCTGAACTGGGAACGTGGAGGCTGGGGGCAGACTGCACTTCGAATGCCACAGACCCTCGCCATTCTTACCAAGTTTTAGTAGATTTTTCCTGAATAAATGTTCCTTCATTTGCTCTTTGGCTTTACGACAATTTCTGGAGATTTCAAAGGATTCTTAATTTTACTAATTTTTATCAGTTATATTGTCCTGCTGGGGAGTTGATCTGCAGAGGTCCTCATGTGATTGTTCTGGAAGACTCCTAGTGGTTATGTTTTTTTTTTTGCGGTACGTGGGCCTCTCACTGTTGTGGCCTCTCCCGTTGCGGAGCACAGGCTCCGGACGCGCAGGCTCAGCGGCCATGGCTCACGGGCCTAGCCGCTCCGCGGCATGTGGGATCTTCCCAGACCGGGGCACAAACCCATGTCCCCTGCATCGACAGGCAGACTCTCAACCACTGCGCCACCAGGGAAGCCCAGTGGTTATGTTTTAAAGCATTGCTTAAGGGCTTTGGAATTCATTTTTTATTCAGTTACTCAGGTGCTGCTTTACATGTGTGATTAGAAAGGTTTTCGCTTCTACTTTATAACTCACAAAGTCACAGTAAAATATGTAGATTTCATCTTTGGATGAATTCAAACGTAAGCCCAACACTCAGAAGAACTGAGTTCTGATTCATTCCCTTCCACATATTAATTGTGAGATCTTGAACAGGTTACTTAACCAGCCTGAATTTATTTGATCATCCAAGATTTTGGGATAATAGTAGCTGTTTGTAAGTTAAATTAAATAATACGTTTGAAAGCAATTGGTAAAACTCTAAAAACTTAGTATTATTACTACTTTAAATCAAATCTGGAATGAAGCGCCTCTCTTTTCATTCTCATGTAAGAATACTAATTATAAAATTTATCTTAAAGAGTTATTTGTTATATTTCACATGTTTTTGAACTCCATATTATCATTAATAAATATTTTTATAAAGTCAGCTGGGGTATCACTTAGTAAATGATTACTTTAGATAAGTTTGTTGTGGAATTACAATAGTAGAAGGGAAAAACAACATTTTTAATATATGTCTTTGGGGTATGTGTGGGGAATCTTAAAATAAAATTTGCTTTTTAAAAATGCCAACATATTTACACATGCTTATACTTTGTTTATACTGTCTTCAGAGTATCCTGGCTTTAAATCCTCGAACACAATCTCATGCAACTCTGCATTCCACTTTGGCCAAGAAATTAGCCAAGAAACATTGGAAAAGAAATCCTGATAAGAACTGCTTTGTAAGTACCACTGATACATGAGTTCATGCTGAAAATTATCTCATTCTACACACTGTAAGACCAGATTTTATATGTAGTTAGAAACATAATTAAATATGTGTAAAGTACAGCTGTGATTTTTTTCTTATTTTAAATATTTTATATTTGAATAATCTGAAAAGTGTGTTTAATTTTGATGCTTAAAAAATCTATTGAAATAGTTTAAAATCATATAAATTTAGTTTGGTGCCAAAATTTATTTTCTTAAAAGTCTGTAAAAACCTCTTAAAATCATTTTGTAATGACACAATGATACAGAAGAGTTTCAAAGTTATAAATATAATTCAGTTGAACAAGGGTATACTAATATATACAAACTGTTATAAAATATGCTTTGGGGGAATATTTGAACATTAGGTATTCAATATGAGCATCTCATAGTTCCAGGTGAGGTATAGGTGCAAAAATCTGAGATCTGATTGCTAGAATGTTATTTAATTGGGCCCATGAAATGATTACTGGGCTGGGATTGTTAGGCCATAAATGAGGATTAAGTACAACCTTGAAGGCAATTTTAAAATGCTGTCTTAGGAGGTATAAATCTTTAAGTTTGGGAAAGCAATTTCCTTTTTACCTGATTTCCCAAAATTAATTTCTCCAAAATTAATTTTCTCAAAGTAACTAGTGAGCTAATTAATAGTATTAGCTTATTTAACATTAGCTCTTTTGGTACCTTGTGTATATGTTCTATTTAATACAATGATTTTAATTTATTTTTATGCACTTCTTTCCTACATATAAACTCTTCGAGGATAGGAATTGAGGGTATGTGCTCATGTGCATTTGTTTTTATCTGATTTTTAATCTTTCTGTCACTGACCAACCAGCAAGGTTTTTTGAGTAAAAAAAGAAATAGAAATACGGAGAAACAACATGACTTGAGATGATAACACAGCCACTTACTAGCAGATCTGGATTTGAAATTCAGTTTTCCTTGCTCTGACTCTGTGAGCTTTGCATTCTACTATGGCATTTCTAGTAGAGGTCTCTGGAAGGACACTAATGTGGTCCAAATTAGATCAAGGAATAGATCAACTATCAGTCATGTTCCTGTATAATGATGTGAACAATTGAAGGACACTGAAAAAAGAATCATGTAATTTTCAAACTTAGAATGCCTTTAAAGATTATCAAGTCTAACTCTCTCATTTTAAATGTGATCCAGATAAATTAGATTAAATTAGATAAATTCTCTAAGGTTCCCTTTATAGATTATTAAACTGTTTATTTAGAAAGAGAGGCTTTCTCTATTATTATTATTGTTGTTATTTTATAAAAATTAGCATTTTCATTCTATAATGTTAGCCTGTAAACTGAGTGGTGTATATTGGGTTGGCCAAAAAGTTCATTCGGGTTTTTCCATAAGGTGTTAACAGAAAACTCGGACAAACTTTTTGGCCAGTCCAATATTATCCTATTTTTTGTAATTGGCAAAGATACAGTGAGAAGTGTTTTTCTCTATTAAATATATATTGGGACAAATTCCTAGAAAAGCAGTTTGACAGTATCTTTGGCAATATCTTTGACAATATTTGTTAATACCTGTGTTAGTTTGCTAGGGCTGCCATAACAAAGTACCACAGACTGGGTGGCCTAAAGAACAGTTTATTTTCTCAGTGCTCTGGAGACTAGGAATCTGGGATCAAGGTGTCAGCAGGGGCGATTTATTCTGAGGCCTCTCTCTGGATTGCAGCTGGCTGTCTTTTCTCTGTGTCTTCACATGGTCTTCACTCTGTACTTGTCCAAATTTCCTCTTACAATGACACCAATATCTCAGATAAGATCCACTCTGATGACCTCATTTTAATTACCTTTTTAAAGGCTGTCTCCAAATGTGTCCAAATACAGTTACATTCTAAGTTACTGGGGGTTAGGACTTCAATAAATTAATTTGAGGGGATATACATACAGTTCAGTCCATAATAATACCTTTAAATTATCAAACACTTACACCCAGTAATTCATCTCCTAGTAAACTATCCTAAGGAAAGAATTAGGAATGTAGGTAAATAATTAAATAGAAAGAAGATCATCCCAACATTATTTGTAGAGAAAAATGTGGGGGAAAAAACCTACTGAATTCCAACCATTGGGTTATGGTTAAGTAAATTAGGGCCGATCTATTCAGTGGTAAATTGTGCAACCATTAAAATTACTTTTGAAATAATTAATAATCTGAAAAAATACTTACAATCTATATTATATGACCAAGGCACGAAACAACACTGTATTTAAGAATGATTGTATGCACTTTTACACAACCACACTTATATACATATTCACAAAGAAAAAAAGAATGAAATGTTAATAGTAATTATATTTGTTTTCTTAGCAGTTTTGTATATTTCAAATTTTCTGTAATGAGCAAGTGTTAGAGGAAAAATAAAAGCTTTAAATATATGTTAAAATAATCTCAATTTCTAACAGCAGATATATTGCTCTGGATGTAAACCATTTTGAAAACTCTATGTGATACACTGGATTAATAAAGAACAGTGAAATAACATTCCCAAGGGGAAATATGGAGCTAGAGTTGAAAGTTAGCCTCAGTGTCATTAAAGAATGCATTTTTTTCTTTTCATTATTATTCTCTTAGTGCATGAATAAAAGTATCACCACAAGATGTGATTTATTTTTTAATTGATAAGTTTTCATACTTGAGTTTTATAATCACTCATCTAAACTAAAAAGCCTTCTAGCTAAAACAAACATAAGAAGATTCTGAAAAGCAAAGAGAAGGCCAGCCAGCTAGGGATATGGACCTGAAACATGACACAGTGATGAGTTCCCTGGGTTTTCTTTTTTCTGCCTTGGAGCTGAAGAAATTGGAAAACCAGAAATGCTAACTGATACACACACACACACGCACATGCACACACACACACATACACACACACACACGTACACAGATCTCAGCAAAGTCTGCTCTCTCTAGCCAAAATACCAGGAAAGGAACAGTCTAGCAACAGAAGACTTTTTGACAGTAACTGCTTTAATCTAGCCAAACACACACAAAAAAAATTGTGACCTCATCCTGATTCATTCATAAAGGCCATCTTATGATGAGAGGATGAGATGCTCCAATCCTTCTGCTGGGTGAAAGAGTAGGGAGTCAGGACTTTCATACCCACTAGCTAGCCGGTAACCAAGGCAGCCCACATCACCAGTCACCCTCTGTGGTGTCAGTGGTGAGACCACTGAACTTCTACCGCTATCAAGAAGAGAAGAAACGGGGTGAGGCTAAAAAATACCCCAAAAGGAAATAATAGCTAAAAACTTCCCAGATTTAACAAGAGACGTTAATCTACAGATTCAAAAGCCTCTGTGAAACACAAAGGAATCCATAGCAAGACGTATCATAATTAACCTTCTGAGAACTAAAAAGAAAGACAGTATCTTAGAAGAAGCCAGCCTGCTTGCCTCAAGGTAAGGACAGCTTCTATGGGCAGTTGTGCTCCAGATCCTTGCCCTGTAGCTTTGACTAAGACTAGACACTATCACCGACAAATGCTTGCTTAGCATTTTTTTTTTTTTTTCCTATCCTGCTTCACTCCTCTTGTATTGGTATTTCCTGAAGAGCACTCACTCCATAATCACGTGAACCCAAATCCCTGCCTCAAATTTTGCTTTTAGGGAAAACGAACTTTAAATTGCTAAATTAGGAGCAAACTGTGGCCTGTATCAGCAGTACTTGATATAGGCAGTCACTCTCTTCTTCCTGAAATATTTTTTTCACTTGACTTCCAGGACATTAGACTCCCTGGTGTTCTTCTTTCCTTATTGGTATCTCCTTCTCACTCAGCGTATTTGTTGGTTATTCCTCATCTTCTCACCCTTAAATATCAGAGTGCCCAGGGCTCAGATCTTTCTTTCTTTCTTTAGAGACTCACTAAGTTGGTGATCACATTTTGTCTCCTCATTTTAAATACCATATATAGACAGATGGCTCCTGCATTTATATCTCTTGCCTGGACCACTTTCTTAAATTCTAGTCCTCTATAACAAAATGCCTAAGGAATACCTCCATTTGAATGTCTAATCGCGATTTCAGTGTACACATACTGAAAATCCAAATTATGAACTTACCTCCAAAATGTATTATTCTTGGAGTCATGTCCATCCACCCTTTCTCTGAGAGCAAAATACTGAGTCCTTGATTTTGTTATTTCTCTCACCTTCCATACCTAAGTAGAAGATCCTTTTGGCTTCAAATATATCTAGAATCTGATTATTTCTCACCACTTCTACCACTACCAACCTTTCTAAGCCATCACCATTATCTTTCATCTGGATTATTTCAGTTGCTTTGTAATGGTTTCCATGCTTATGCCCTTTCCTGGTAGAGTCTCTTCATAATAATTCATCGGAGAAATCCTTTCAATATTCCTGTGCTCAGAATCTTTCAGTGGTTTTCTAGCTTACTTGGAGTTTGCATAATTTCCTTTGTACAGTTGTCACCTCAGCAAGGGCTTCTCCAGCCACCCTGTTTAAAACTCTAACCTGCCACCCTACCAAGCTCTCTTTAGACTTCTTTGCTTCTTTGCGTCCCCAGCTTCATGAACCCTTGGTGCTCACTAAAGATCTGTTGAATGAATATGACCCCTCTTTTACCTAGTCCTTACATACATAAGGATCACATATTTTCTTGTATAGTGCTATATACAGTTTCCAGAGTCCCTTTGCATATTGCATTTGATTTTTACTATGATGTGAATGGACAACCCAGATGTGTTTCCTCATTATACTGATCTGTTTCCTCATTTTACTGACTATGCTGAAAATGTTAAATTATTTGCTTAAACTCATTGAAATTACTTAGTGTTGGAGCCGTGTCTAGAATTCTGGTTATCTGAATCTAGTGTGTCCTATCCAGTGTATTACCTGGCCTCCTTAAAAAACACGAATAAGATGATTAGAAAATAGATATGTTAAAGTTAAGGAAAATGTAGATTGTAGTGGTGGTCACATTTGTGACCAGTAATCTTACATCATTTCTGAAGGCAGCCAAAGAGCTCGTTTTGAACCAACTCCCCAACTACCAAATAGAAAGGCTTTATTTATTCGTGTTTATTTTGTTTTATTTTCTAATGATTTTGCTTTGGCTTTACAATTATCTGTTTTGGTTTGACTCAGATAATTACTGCTTTATCATTCTTAGCATATCTGCATTGGGGCTGTGGTTTGGGTTTATTTGGGTAGAGTCCTCTCTGTCTCTCTTTCCACTTTGGTCCTTGAAGCAACTGTATGTTAGGCACTGTATTGAATGCCACTCAAAGGTGAATGAAATATGCAAAATAAGTAGTCTAAAATTGTCTATTAAATTAAATCACATTTAGTTTTAATAAACAAATATTTGTTTATAGGCTTTTTAGAAAATAGGCATCTGTTTTGGCCTGTAGAAGTACCCTAAGAATGGCAATTCTGAAATTTTTTACCCAGGAATTTCTTCCTTGCCAAGTTAATACCATTCTAGTAATAATTAGAAATTCTGAATTCAGTAGGGAATTTAAACTGGCAAATGTGTTTTTACTGGTTAATGAAGCACGAAACAGTTATTTCCAGTATCTTTTAAGCAGGTGTTCTATAACTGCTGTTTATTTTTGCCATTTTTGAAAATGTTGAACTGTCTTAATTACATAAATATTTTGTGCTCATTTTCCGTTAGCAATTTTTAAAGAGCAGAAAATGTTACACATCAGAAAACTTATCCTGGGTGAAAATAAAGAGGAAAGGCAATTAAAGATAACCAATTATTTGACATGTTTTGAGAATTTTAGCTAATTTGTTTTAAACACATGGCACGTAGTAGGTGCTCAAAGTAAAATAATACAAATAAAAATAAACCATAATGTATATTAAGAATTTGCTGACTGCAGGTATATTTCAAAGTGCTTTCTATGAAGTAACTCTTTTTAGCCTCAGAACCACCCTGTGAGGTAAATGTTATATTTTATCTCCATTCACAGATGAGGGAAGCTTAAGAAACCTGTCTAAGGGTCCACAACTAAATGGTAGAACTAGAGGCTGAATCCATGCAGTCTGGTACCAGAGCTCTTTAAGTAGACTATTTAAAATAAATAAATAAAAATAAATCACTGAACTTTTTTCTCCTAGTAAGTGACTAAAGTAATATATAGGTTTTGGTAATCATTTTTTTTTTCCCTGGGTGAGCTTCACCATCTTAGTCACTACTTTGTTTCTACATTTATTGCCTGTTTACAATGGGCCAGGCATTGTGCTGCTTAGCACTCTGGAATAAAAATGAACATGATACAGACCCTGCCAAGAAGGTCTCACATTCTTTAGAAGAAGACAGAAATATCAACATATAGTCTTCTTTCAAAGGACGAACCCTGGAGGAATTTTAATTATCAGTATGAGTTGGTCAGATTTGTCTTGAGATGAATCAGTCTAACTTTCAGTGTAGAAGATGGGTTCAACGAGAAAGATGGGAGGCCAGGTCTCTGGGACTGATGTGCAAGGCTGGAAGACAAATCTTGGAGACCAGGGGCGGGGGGCATGTAGGAGAGAGGATAAGCTTGAATATATAGGAGGTGTCTTAGTCTGTTTGGGCTGCTATAACAAAAATATCACAGACTGGTTGGCTTAAACAACAAACATTTATTTCTTATACTTTTGGAGGCTGGGAAGTCCAAGATCGAGGCACCGGAAGATTTAGTATCTGGTGAGGGCCAACTTCCTCATTCATAGATGGCTTTTTGCTGTGCCCTCAAGTGGCAGAAGGGATGAGAGAGCTCTCTGGAGCCTCTTTTATAAGCACTAATCCCATTCATGAGGGCTCCACCCTCATAACCTAAAAGCCTCGCAAAGGCCACCTCCTAATACCATCACAATGAGAGTTAGGATTTCAGCATGTGGACTTTGACGGGACACAAACATTTAGTCCATAACAGGGAGGTAAAATAAATATGACTTGGGAGTTGACTTTATGTGTACACTTAATTGTTCATAGGATAAATTGAGAGAAATCGTGAATTCAGTTCGGGATCTTTTGAGTTTCTTGTACCTGTGGGTCATCCTGTTTAGTTTAAAGGTTGAAGCTCAGTAACAGGGTCAGGAATGCAGATGAAGAGTTTTGAGTAATCAGAATATATGTGGGTAATTAAAAGCCTGTGGGCAGAGTTACCCAGGAAGGGTGTGTGGAGTGGGAAGAATATGGAGGTTAGACTTTGGGCAGGGATTAGGGAGAGGGGAGTTAGACACTGGCCTCAGGTGAAGAGTGTAAAGGAGGCACCGACAGACTCAATAATCAAGGTAAATAATACAAAAATCATACAAAATATATAAATAATACAAAAAATATATAAAATGTGTGTATGGAAACACACTTCTTTCCTTTTGCCTCAGGCTCCATTGTGGCTCAGCTTGGCACTGAGCACCAGGCAAGGGCAGGCAGAGATGAGAATTTAGCCAAGAAGTGCTATGATGGGTGAGATGAGAACCAGAGGAGCGTAGTGGGAGAGTTCCTACAAAGAAGGAGAGATCAGTGTGCTTTTCCTCTAATACCCGATTACCGAATGGGGCTATTTTTTGTACTTTGGAAATTATCCTTCTAGCTTGCCTTATCTGCTGAGTCCATTTTTCCCTCTCAATTTTACATGACTATTAAGAGATGAAATCCACGTAGTTAATAAAGTTATTAGTCAACCAATCTCATTCAGAAAGGGAAGGTGGAAGCTTGGATCCCCAGCTACTTGGCTCTGTTAAACGTGACATAGAATGCAGGTCCCAATATTGGTACATATCAAATTCACAATATGAATTTTTATTTTTAAGCTCCAAAATTAAATGAGCTTTTGACCAGAGTCACAGTAAGAAAGCAATCCTATTCTGCACTGGCCTCTTCTTACACCATAGTTTAAAACAACTTCTCAGGCTTGAGCTTGCTTTCCTGATTGCTGACAATAGCTTTCTTCCAAAAATAGACTCAATGCCTGAAGGAGTTTCTGGAATTAAAAAAAATAACCAAAACCAAGATTCTTTACAACTTAATGCCTTCTTCAGTAGTTGAAAAATACATGGTTTGTATACATAATACAAATATCAGACTAGAAACTCAGGCATGCAGGAAATAAAACCTCCTTTATTTTCCTATAACTGAACTTAATTTTTAGTTTGAACTTCTCTAAGGGTAGAAGTTTAGTCACTGTCACTTTCAGAATTCTCTTTTCTCTGTTTGTCCCCCCACTCCCCCTTATTTCTCTGAGCTAATATATGAGTTTCTGGGGATTTGGTGGCAAGTGTGATAGGTGAGCTGAGCCCTGCTGATTCTTCATGACATCTCTCTTCTAATAACCATCACGGGGAATGTGGAGTCATCCTTCATTCCCATTCACCGGGTCCCTTCCTGTCCCTCACCTCTCTTCTACTTTGAAGTCACTCTCGAGCACATGACAATCATTCTAATGTCCTTCTCAACACAGGGGCTTGGGGAACTTCACGGTTTAGTCACCTTTTCCCAGGGCTTCATCTAGTTAGTGGGTGACAGGTTCTCCAAGCTCATGATTTCCACGCACCTGGCTAGGGTTTGTCATTCCCCCTGTGTCCAGCCTGAGGAACTGAGCTTCTTTCTCTGGATCGACCATTATTCCTGGACTCTTCCCTTTCCTTTTGATCCTCATTTTGTTTTTCCATTCTTAAAATATTTATATAGTTTAGATGGGAAGGTAAGAGTGGAGGAAAAAATTTGCTTTTAACTCATCACACATATCCTCCTAAATCCACACTGTCAATCACCCAAGTTCTTCCAGTTTCCTTGAAAATTTGACTTCTGAAATCTGAAGTCTCACAGAAGATCTCTGTGTCGCTGCTTTCTGCACTTACATTCTTCTCTTTTAGAAATGAAAACCAGTGGCCTAGCTGCCTAACATGTGTAAACTTTAGGAGGAAGGAGACAAAAATTACAGTAAAACATCTCGTATCCCACAAAGTCTGATTTTGAATTTGGATTTAACAAAATCGGTGATTATCTCCCATCCTTCATCCAGCAGAGTATCAAATGAGGTCTGTTGGGGTGGGAAGTTAGGGTAGGGTAAGTTCCTACTTTGGGTCAGAGAGACTAAGAAAGAAGGGCTAGGCCAGGCAAAGCCATTCAGAACCCTGTGTTGGGAAGCTGAGATAGTACTTGCAGGACTCTTGAGAGTGAGTGTCTCCTTAAATTTTGTGACCTAGACACCTCACTTACATCACCATAGTACTGACTCTGAAAACTGCTGCCAACCAAAGGCTTGCACTGTGCCGGAGGTACCAGCATGCCTTGGGACCCAGCAATGTCCCCATGAGTGTTTAAACTTGGGTGACAACTGCCAACCTGCAGCAGGGACTCAAATGGATTTGGATGGCACAGGTGGCCCCAGAAATCCTAGCTGGCTCACTGGGTGGGCTTCCCTGGTCCTTACATTAATTTCCCAGTAATGCTACTGCATATATTATCGGATTTTTTGGAATCATTAATCTGGTATGGTTTTACCATTTCTATTAAGAACAGTTATCCTACTGCATTTGTTGAGAACATTGTAATGGATTCGAAAAATAAGTTTGTTTTTAAATAGGTGTATTTTAAGTGATCTTTATTGGATAATCTCTTCCATACTTCTAACAAAGGTTAGAAGTTATTACTGTATAAATTTAGTAATTAACTTTATGTGTGTGTTAAGATAGACATAAACTAGAAAAAAACTAATCCTTTAAAGAAAATGCAAGTTTAAAAGTTCAGCAGAGGGAAAATTTTACAGAGTTAAAATGTACTGTGAAATGTGACTACCTAAAAATCCTGTTGTCAGAATATACAACTTTAAGAAGAACAGGGATTCTGAGCCTAAACTCTTGCTGCATGGTCATTTAGACATATGTAAACCTTGTAATTTTGAAATTGGGATGGAGTCTTCAGTCGTATGAATTTTGACACATAACCAGTATTTATTTTAATATAGTAGCATACTGCTTATGGGAAGGGCATTTTTGGTAGAAGTCTTAAAGTTTAGTTACAAATTTCTAAAGGAGAATTTTGGGCAATCTCAATTTCTTTAAGAATACAAAGTATACTCTGAATCTGTACTTAAAATATGAAATCATTGATTGGTTTCCATTGTCTATATATGAATTATGAACTCCAAATAGCATCTTTTGAACATTTTTGGGCATTGATCCAATGGCTAGAAATAAGGTACTTTTTATAGCATTGACCTCTCTTAGATAATTAATACATTTCATCACATTTTTCCATATTTATACAACACTGATCTTGGTTGGCCTCGGTCTGCAGCGACTAGAAGCAGGGTTTCTGATCCTGGCCAGAGATTAAGGTTGGGTCATGGCAGTGAGAGCACCGAATTCTAGCCACTAGACCAGTGGTCAGTGACAAGGCCCTGGTCCTTTGGCTTTGCAGAAAAGAATTCCCACAAAGACGGAAAGTAGTGAAACAAGTGAAGTGTTTATTAGGAGAAAAAAAGAGTACAGTACGTGTGGATAGACACATGGGCGGGCACAGAGAGAGGGTTGCGCCCTTGTGGTAGTTTAAATCTCTTTTATGGGGCATTTCTTCCAGGTTTCCTTTGGCCAATCATTTTGATTTGCCTGGCTCAGAGTCCATATGTGGTATATCTCAGGATCCTCCCGTGTGTGCATGCATCTCTCAGCCAAGATGGATTCCACTGAGGAGACCTATGCGTAGCTTGGCATAACTCCCTTTTGACATCCAAGGAGCTTTCTGGTCAGGAAGGTCTCCTTGACTTCGAGAATGAGAAATATATGGTCTCTTATCTTCTACCTGGGCAGGGCCCAGCCTCCTCTCTTGATTTGTCATGCTATTCTCATCTTGGAGTATCCACAGGGGACAAACTCCAATTGCTTACCCTAGTGGGGGCCCATCTACCTCCTGCCTCAACACTACTATAGATAAATTATTTTACTAATATTCATAGTATATTTGCTTGAAATCTGAGTTGTACAGTTTAATTAATTATCAAATATTAATGGAAGGCCAAATATGTGCCAACCACTGTGAAAAGTGGGGAAAGGGACAGATGCTTTTCCTGCCCTGACAGCTTACAGTCATTTGAACAGGGATTAAACTCATTCACAACCAAGTGTTGTGAGTATTGCCATCCATGGGACTTGAAGTATGTAACCTAGTCTCAGGATTTAGCATTAGAAAACAGAAAATTCTGTTTTCTCTCTGAGAAAACAGAATTTAAGTTGAAAATGTCGATGAAGGAAGGAAAGAAGAAGAAGGGTCCCACCAGAGTACAGACTATATATTGCAGACACCTAAGATGAGGGAGGATATTGAACTAATGATATTGATACTTTAACAATTTTAGTGCTGCATGGCTGTGTAGAATATGGGGGGAAGTACCAAGTGATGAGACAGAAGAGATCAGAGGGGAGTAGTACAAGTAACAATAACAGTAATGATATTAATAATAACATTTATCGAAAAGTTCTGTATGCTGATTCTTTCATTGAGAGAAGTGCATGCCATCCCATTAAGAAAGCACACTCTGCTACCTGCTAGAATTTGGAATTTTGCCATATATTAGGTTCTGTCTTTGAAAGTATGTGTTTTCTTGGCACTTCATTGCACACATAGAATTAGAATAGTATTGTCAGAGATTTATTCTCCAGGCAAAATATGTAATAAAATGCTAATTGGCTAAAAAGAAGAAAAGTGTTAACTCTTGATTTCCTGAGGCTGTTACAAGAAAGCTTTGCTTTAATTATTTATTTCAGACTGATCACAACTTTCTCCACGTCCATGTGACACACAAATTAAACTCGTTTGTAATTGTCAGCCATCAGCTCTGTTACTTTTATTTTGCTCTTCTTTAGTTTGAAATTTTATAATAGTTAAGTGGGAGTGAAATTTTATAGTAATTAAGTGGCAGTTCTGGTTGTTTTTTTTTTTTAACCAACTTTATTGTTAATTAGAATGGAGTGTAGTTATCTAGTCAGGGTTTAAATTGAACTGGAAAAAACTTTCCTCTGAGTAAGGTGTGTTTCAGTTAGCTTTATTAGCAAAGAAAGAAATCTTTCCCTTTAAAGCTAGCTGCCTTATCTTTGAGGTTGGCTTTTTATGAAAGAAGACAGTGGAACCTGAAGGGATGACCTATCAGCAGAAAGGTTGGTTTAAGAGTGAGTTACAGAGATAAACTAATTGGGTTCAATTATTGGTTCTTCCATTTACTACCTATGTGCCCTTGAGTAAATTCCTTAATCTCTTCCTGCCTCCATTTCCTCTTCTGTAAAATGAGGGTAATAACAGCATCTACCTGATATAGTTGTTGTTAGGATTAAGTGAGTCAATTTGCATACTATATACACTTCCTATACACTTTAAAACACTTCCTGGCATATATATATAATCCTCTATAACTGTCATTGTGTAGCATTGATGGGTTGATGCTCCCAGATCTGTTTCTGTTACTACATGTGTAGATCCATAATGATAGTGGATACAGAACAAAGTAACTAAATATGGAAAGAATGTGGAAGGGTAATAAACAGGAAGATATTAAGGACGGTAATGGAAAACAGACCAGACATTTCCTGTATTGCCCAGAAATTTCTTAGCAGCAAGTTGTGTGTATGTGTGTGTGTGTGTGTGTGAGAGAGAGAGAGAGAGAGAGAGAGAAACAACGGAGGTACCAGATTTTCTGAGCACTGCCTAATATATCCATGAAGTTGGAATGAATTATCTTCCTGTGAATTTTTTTTTACCATATTTTGCACTCTCCAAAAAGCTTCATCATGACACCTTGGTCCTGCCCAGTTTCACCAGTGTATAGCTCTTCGTTGTCATGGGGATTTCGCCCTGGCCGATGCTCTGTTGTGTGAGCCCCTGTAGGGAACTAAGTGCTAACCTGAAATGTTTCTCTTCTCTTAAAATGGCCGAGAGTGAAACATTTCCTCTAACCATTTGACAAGGAAGTTTCTCTTTGGAGAAGTTGTTCATATAGATTACATATTAGTCCAGGAATATTGAGAAGGGAATCCAAAAGATCTGAAACCAAACTGATTTGGTTTGTTTATATAGAAATTCTTTGCATAGTCATAAATACTAAACTGGAATTATATGATGTATTGTAGGTCAATAAGTAGTATATAATAAAGCAGATGTGTTAAGACTATGTCTATAAAAACAGGATATGTATATTTTAAAAGATATTAATGAAGCATATTACTGTATTTGCAAATAAGAAATAACTTTGCATATGGGAAAATAGAGTGCTCTGAACTAAAGAAATCAGCTAAATTGTCTTTAGCGCCTAATGGTATATTTTACCTTTGCAAAACATTTATTTGGTGCTCATAACAAATAAATATGCGAGTTTTGCTGTTTTCTGAATGGGCATACAATGGCAGCTGTCTTTCTAATCGCTCCCCTATTCAAACACTAATCGGTGGAACCCACGTAGAATGCTAGGCGCCTGAATAGGTAGACAATGGCAGCAACGTTTTTAATCACAGTCCTATTCAAGCGCTAATCAGAGTGATGATTAAGGGACATTAGAGGGAGCACTTTGACATCTGATCCTTTGAACTGACGTCTGTGCAGGCTGCACTCCACAGAGCTCACTCGGCCAAACTGATTTCCTTAAATAAAGTGCAGTGATTTCCAATGTAGGAAATATTACATTAGAGCCTATTGAAATGATTAGGAATTGAGGAGCTTTTCTTTTAGTGAGGATTTGGTGTATGCCGTATACTCACAAAGCTAAAACATTAATATTTCATGCACTCTGGGTATCAGGGACTATAGAGAAATAGCTTGAAAAGGATCCTCCTCTAGTCACACACTTACAATTGAATATGAGCAGAGATGTGAAACTCTGCTGTCATAGTCCTCCATTATGGAAGTTTATTTGGAGTTTTATATAACTCAGTCAAGATCGGAACATCCTAACTGCATTGCATTTTTTTGTTTTCTTTAGACCAGGGTATTTTAGTGTTACTTCTTTTGAGTTGCTTTAATAACAACAAAAACAAAAATTGTGTCATATCCTATGCATGGTTATACTTTGATTCAGTAGTCTTTAATAAGACAGAATGGAATATTTCTTTTTTTAGTGTCTCAGAATTTCTAATATCTATTTAGATTTTACTAACCTATTCTCCAGAACATTGCATAGGATTGATGCTGAAAACATTAGTATCTATTCAAGATTTGCAGATTGGATCAGTGGTTAACATTTCAACATCAGCATTTGAAGATGTAGCTCTAAATATCTGTGTATTTCTATAGCTATCTATCTATCATCTATCTATCCATATTTATAATTTATGTAAAAGAGAAAAAAATTTTTCTTCTTATGTTCAATATATGAGGTCTATGAATTAAACTGGCAAAAAACATTAATAGAAGAAAAGGTGTACACATTTTATTTGATGTTAACAGTTTATGTCCATGAAGGCTTTCACAGATAAGAAGTGAAGACTCAAAGAAGCAGTTAGACTCATGGGCTTATATACCATTTTAACAAAGGGCATATTGTAGAGAAGTGACCAAAGGAAAACGGATTTGACTTCTAGGGGTGGTTAATTGTGGGAAGGTAAGTATATGGGGGAAACTAATGGCTGATAGGACTTATTTTAGTAAGGTTTGTTTTTGCATCTTTGTGTCAACTTTCTGTCTCCAGTGATAAGGGTTGTTCTTCAGGAGAAGGGAGGAGGAACGCATTCAGGAAGGGAAGTTTATGTCCTGCTTTTAGACAGATAGTGGAGGGCAAAGAGCTCTTTCTGCACTTGCTTTTTCTTAATTGCCTTCAGCTCAAAATAATCTTTAAAAATTGAGTAAAGTAGCATATTTTGGGATAGCATACTCTGATTGCCTTCATGTACAACCTCTTAGGATTGAGTTCCCTATAGTTTTTATGTTCCTTAGTTATAGGATTCTCTTCTACAAGAGGCAAATATTTATCATAAATTCTGGAATAAATATGACTGTGGTGTATACTTTTGAGGGTATCTGCCCCCTAATTCACAGGTGCATAGGTGTGGGCCGTTGAAACTATACTTGCACCATCTGACTGTGACCCCAATTCTAGGGTCAGATTCTGAATCTGATTGAGAAAACTCACCCAACCCAGGAAAAGCAGATTCTGTCTTAGAAATCTGGGACAAGAGATAACATTTCATTCTAGGTTGTTTCAGTAGAAAAAAAAATGAAACCTGGTTGTTGTGGGGTGGCCATTTTCCACCTGCCAATTATATTAAAAGCAGAAAAAGCCAGTCTAAAGAGAGAGAAGATTGAAGCAGATGTAGATAAAAAGGCTGCCTGGGTTACTCATGGCTTTTCATCAGGGGAGTTTTGCAGTTTTGTGTTTTGTGAGATACTCTTGTATCCAAATATAGTCTTCTTTTTTTGGCTTAAACTACCTAAAGCAGATTTTAGGTATAGACAACCAAAAAATCCTAAGGAGCACAGTGGTATATATCAAATTCTAATGACTTAGAAAAGGGTGTTTTAGTTTTAGGGAATATATGAAAATTATAATTAAGTAGGAAAAGAAAAACAGAGTAAGGGGTAAAGATAGTTAAATTTTATGTGTTGGGTGAAGCAGTAGAGTGTAATGTAATTAGCTCCCACTTAGAGACAGACTGCCTGGGTACAAATTATGTCTCAGCATTTACTAACTTGACCTTGGGTACTATTCTTCACTTCTATCAGCTAGCTCTAGTTTCCTTCAATAAAAAATGGAAATACTAATAATTATAGCAATCTAATTAAATTATTTTGAGGAGTAAATAAACTAATGAATTTTAAAAGCGTATAATACAAAGCTTAGCACATGGTAAATGCTCACTAAATGGTGTGTTATTTTATTATTTTATTTTTATGTGCATATGGGGAATGTCTCAGGTTCAGATGATAAGATATTTATCTAGGATTTCTTACATCTTCAGTCATAATTTACAGATAGTAAAAATTGAGTAAAGTGATACTACATTTATTTATCCTAAGTGTGACTTCTTTTCAAATGTCATATACTTTTTAAAAATTTGAGATAAAATTGGTATGTAACATTATATAAGTTTCAGGTGTACAACATTATAATTCTACATCTTTATACACTACAAAGTGATCACCACCAAAGGTCTAGTTACCACTCATCACCATACAGTTGACCCGCTTCATCCATTTGGGTATTTGGTAAACAAATCCAGGTTGATATAACCATATGATTTTCATGATTAAATAGACCCTTTATCATAAACTCTCTCAGTGTTCCTTATTCTATAAGATACAAAATGTATACAGATGTAGTATTCTTAGTTTATTTCCATGTTACATGAAGTAATTGTAGTTGGTTATTTTGGATTACTTCTATGTTTTCCTCCCTGAGCTCCAGTAAGAATACAGATAGCATTTATGGTATACCTTTGCCCTTATTATCTATTAGTTCATCCTATCCATTTTCTATCCTTTTGCTTTTAGGTTTATTATGTTTCATTTTAAATTGCCTCTCATGTGTTTTGAGAATTGGAATCTATATCTGTACCTCTATATTAACCTATCTATCTCTCTTTATCTCTAAATCTATATCTATATGCCTTCTTTTTAAAGTTATACTCTCTGGCTTTAAAGCCAGCAGCTTTGTAAGCTGCAAATCAACAAGTAATCTACCCAAATCATTTCCCCACAGCACTGCCTAAGAAAGTTTGACAGTGTGGTGGTTTTTCTTGCACATATTTGGAATAACTTTTTTATCATATTTGGGTTCTTGCCATAGTTTGGTTTAGTAGGGGAGGATTTAAAAGAGTGAGTAAAAGGAAGAGGGCCAGGAGGTCCATCAAGGAGAACAGATTTTTGAATGTGGAATATGCATAGTATGTTTGGGAGGCAAAAATCCAGTAGATAATTCAGGCTCCAGAAGGGATTCATGCCTGAGAGCAAAAGAAGAAGAGTTTTGGAAGGAAGGGTGGAGGTGAAAATGTCTAGAAAAGAAGACTGGATTGAGCTTGTGAAAAAAAATTAAGTACACTTTAGGGATTTGGATGTTTTTCTTAGGGCAATAAACTCATGATTTGGACTAAGATACTACCATCATAAAAGTAATGTTTTAAAATTAATGAGTAATCTTTAGAATGTTAATTTGGAACTTACTTTTTAGTTAGGGGCATCAATAAAGGTGGGAGTTATGGGAATAAAGAGAATGGGATTAAAGATTCTTCAGATATTGTGAAAATTATTTAGGAAGAATGAACAGCACTCTTTGTTGGAAAGGGATGAAAAAAATAAATAAAATGCCATTCATCATTCATTAAATACATATTGAGTACCATAGTAGGGATACAAGAAGGTATCCATATTCGTATTAGGGAGAAACAGACAGCAATGGAATGCACTGATGTACGGTGGGAAATACCAGCTATGGTGCCATCTTGGCCCATTGTTCTCCCAGCTGGCATAGTGCCTGGCATATAGTAGGCACTCAACGATTGCTAGCTATTATATTCATCCTTGATAGATTTTGCTATCACTGTTACTGATTTTTTCTCTTATTATTGACATTCAGTGGTAAAGTCACTTCTTGCTAATTACTGGTAATGTTACACGTTCTGTTGTCTGGCTGTACCAGAATGGCTTCTAGGCAGAGACGAAAAAAAAAAAACAAGTGGAAGAGAAGATAACTTCACTCCAACCCAGAAAAAGGCTGAAAGAACTTATCAAGCCTCAAACTTCGGGTATATATTGGACAAGTTATCTGCGATGCAAGATTTAGGCTTTATCAGATGTATACTAAGCTTTGTTAGATTAAATATCATAGGTTGTAATTTTTTCACTGAAAGTGTTCTTTTGAACACCTTACTTATCTCCCCTATAAAAGCATTATTCCTTTTTACTGCATTTTTATCTTACACCTTCTTGGAAAAACAGTTTATAGTATATTTTGTCCAGCCCTGAAACATTGCTTTGTGATGAATGTCATCATAGTAACCTAGTTTTAATCTTTTGAGTGGGAAATATTATGAATCAATTGAACAAATATTTAATCCCTCAAACAGAAATAAATAGAAATGGTGGCATTTCAGTCTTCTTTTCATTCATTCAACAAACTGGGTTTGGACCAATGGTAGAAAGATGACGAGTAAAGGTCAAAATAAAAACAATTATATTTTTAAGATAAATCTTGAATAGATATTCTAAAGCATAGAAAAATTCTAGAACATTGGATAATGTTGGACATTCTATAAATATTTGAGAAATGAATAACTGGATAATTAAAGAAGTTACCTTTGCCAGGAGGGAATACGAGGAATAACCGGAGAAGATGATGGGTCATTTGAATCTTGAAGATACAGCAGGCCTTTAACCAGGCAGGAAAGAGAAGGGGAAAAGGAAGCAATACAAGCAGAAGAACAGCATGTGTAGCCTCATAGATTTATAAAGCAGTGACATGTTTTCAATGAACTGCAGATAACTATAGTATTACCAGAATAGACAGGATAATACGGACCAGCATATGAAGGCCTTTAAATGTATATTATTACTATGCTCCCTTTTAGAAGAAGAAATTAAACAACACCTATTTAATTTTCACAATAATTCAGTGATGTAAGTGCTAGAGTTATTCCTATTTAAAGGTGAGGGAACTGAGAATTAGAGATGTTAAGTTCCTTGTCCAGGTTATGTAGCTAGTAAGTAAACTATTAACACCTAGGGATGAAACTGGACATCTGCAAGTCCTAGCACACTTCAGAATATATAAAAATATGTTTATATTTTTGCAAGAAGAAAGTAAATGTTTGGAATATTTTTGTACTGAACTGAAACAAGATAGGAACAGTTGTTACATTTACCCACCTTTTTTTAGTTGTTTTCATTACCAATATATCATTAGGCAAGTTTTACTGTGTTTGCCCAAAATTCAAATCAAGTTTTCCAAAGAAACTAATTTTCAAAAGAGTGATCTAATTATACTCAGCAGCTTGATATATCTGACAGAAAATTGTCTCAAAGCAATAATGTTATTGTACTGTCGTAAGGGCAGTAACTTTAAGAAAAATAAAAATATTTTATTATTAATTAAAAAATAGAAACAGATATTTTAATAATGGGAATAAACATCTAGAAAGCTACATGTGAAAGATCAGTAAAATTCAGTAATGCTGAAAACAGTGCTGAAGTGCTGAAAACAGTAATGTTGACAAAAGAAAAAAATTTTCTGAGATTTGCCTTGTATTTGAGTCTTTCGTTGGAACTGTTAACACAGTGTTGGCATCAGAAAAGAATCTATACAGAATATATACTCAAGAAATCATTTTAAAACTATCATAAATAATATCAAGATAGCAGTTCCAGTTTGCATTTATAGAATATTTTCCTCCAAGGAACTCAAAACACTTGACATTTATCTTACCACCTTGGTGAAGTATTTCTATGGTAAGTATTATTGTTCTGTCATTCCTCTTAAGGGAGAATACATAGAAAGTGTCGGGATCTGTTTTTTTTAACAGTTACCTGAACTTTTTTCTTTTTAATAGCCAAATAAGTCTCAGTAAAAGATAACTTTATCCACTTAATTCCCCTGGCCAAAAATATTGAATTCTTGATTTCTTATTTTCTCCACACATCATATCTAGTCTGTTAATAAATTAGCTCTACCTTCAGAATATATACAGAAAAGACAACTTCTCACCTTCTCCACCTCATGGGAGCTTCATCTGTATTGTAATCTGTGGGTATGGTTTCTCTTAGAATTATGTGTACAGCTGCACAACCATACCTGGTCTTCTGGCTGTTACCCTGGCCTGGACGTTTGTTTGGCTCAGGCAAGAATACAAATAGAGGCCCACATCTCATATATCTGAATATTTACAAGCTATAATGCAAGACAAAAAAGTGTTAAAAAATTATATTCTAGCACCCAACTTTAACAAATACATGTTCATGATAAAGTTGAAAAATATGGTTTTTATACATGGCTGTTCTGTTGGTGGGCTGGTGATGCTTAGGTGAGTAATAAAATAAATGTGTGTAGTTTATAAAATTACTATATTTATATTATGAAATTTATTTTTTCTTGCCTTTGTTTCAGCAGAAACAAACTGTGTTGTAATAATTGAAGATGCCATATAATTTGTATTCTATTGGTAATAATGTTTTAAAGGATTAAAATATAATGGAATGTATTCAAAATATACCAATTTGAATATATTTCATTAAAATGTAAATTAAATATTTAAACATTTACAAACTGTTTTCATATATTTAAAAGTTTTTTCTAAAATATTCACATTATTTATTAAAATGGTATAATAAAATAATATAAACAAAATCATTCAATGAAGTGAAACAACTTATAATTATTAAATATCAAAATATTTAACTGAAGTTGAAATTTATATTGAACTTTTTTGTAAATATTATCAAGTATTAGTACTTGATAAACATAAATCAATTTGAATATAAACTTTAGTTTTCATGTATATGGTACTCTAAAGAATCATGTTTCACACATTATATCTAGCTCTATATATGCATACAAATTTAACAGTAATATAGATTGTTTAATATTACTAGTTACTCATTGGCTGTCATGTGCAGATTTTGTAAGGATTGTGTGGGGGAGGAAAAACACATTCCTTTCCAGGCCCTGGGCCACACTTAGCTCGTGTTCTTTGTAGATATCTCTGGTGATAGTGCTCCTTCTGGACCAGTCCCTTTATAAAATATTTTAATTGGCCGTTAAGAGGAGGAGGTTAAAAACTCTTCCTGAGCCTTTTGTTTCTTTAAAGCAATCAGCCTAAAATAATCCTCAAGCCAAAGAAACACATTTGGGGGTGGCAAATTTTGTTTCCCTACAATTACAATTACATGTTTCTGGAATTATGAATTAGGAGATGGAAAGAATCAAGTCAATGACTCTTGGCACTACTAGAAAATGATACAAGAAGTATTGAATTTATGCTATCTGTAAAGAAGGAATTTAATTCTCTGTTGTTTATTTAAAGGCTTCTGCCTTTAAATCCTCCCTTCATTCCAAAGCAGTTTTTATCTCATATGTCAGTAATGACATACCCATACTTATTCATGTTATTCTCTCTTTTTGAAGGAGATAGGATGGAAGATGTAGAGAAGTGTTCTCTGGAGCCTCAATGGTTTAGAACTTTTAGGGTTCTAAACCCTAAAAATGGTTTAGAACCCTTTTAGGGTTTAAAACTGTATCAGCACCTAATATCAGTTTCAGAATGACAGAAGCAGGCATTTGTTCTTTAATAAATGTATTATGGGTATATATGTTTGAGAGATAGAGGTTCTCCAATGTGACCATCTCTTGCCCAGATCTAAAGCAATATTGAACTTAGGTATTCTCCTATATGGTCTCCTTGTTTTCCCCTATTCCTCAGACTTTTAAAACAAACAAACAAACAAAACCTTAACAAACCCATATTATTATTATTATCTTGAAACATAAAATACAGCATGTCTTCTCGTTGTCTTACCATCACAATCGAGATAAAATACAGTCTTGTACAATCTGCAACACTACCCTTCTTACTCCAACTTCTGTTGTTCTCCCAGTGACTTACTCTGGAAGCAAGACCTTGATTTTTATAGGAATTTTTAGGTTCACAGCAAAATTGAGGGGAAGGTACAGAAGTTTTCCATATATGTACTACCTCCCAAACATGCATAGCCTCTCCCATTATCAGCATCTCCCACCAGAGTGGTACATTAACTGCTTTAAAAATCCTCTGTGCTCTGCCTGTTCATTGTTCTCCTCCCCTAGACCCCTGGCAACCACTGAACTTTTTACTGTCTCCTTAGTTTTGCCTTTTCTAGAATGTCATATAGTAGGAATCATACAGCCTGTAGCTTTTTCAAATTGGCTTCTTTCACTTTTTTTACGCATTTAAGATTCCTGCATGCCTTTTCATGGCTTGATAGCTAATTTCTTTTTTAGTGCTGAGTAATATTCCATTGCCTGTATGTACCATAGTTTATTTATCGATTCATCTACTTAAGGACATTTTGGCTGCTTCCAAGTTTTGGCAATTAAGAATAAAGCTGCCATACATATCCATGTGCAAGTTTTTGTGTGAACATAATTTTTCAGCTTCTTTGGGTAAATACCAAGGGGTGTGATAGCTGGAGCATATGGTAAGAGTATGTTTAGTTTTGTAAGAAACTGCTAAATTGTCTCCCAAAGTGGTTGTATCATTTTGCATTCCCACCAGCAATGAATGAGAGTTTCTGTTGCTCTACATCCTTGCCAGCATTTGGTGTTGCATAGTTTGGTCATTCTAATAGTTATGTATGGTATCTCATTGTTGTTTTAATTTGCATTTCCCTGATGACATATGATATGGAACATCTTTTCATAAGCTTATTTGCCATCTATATATCTTCTTTGGTGAAGTGTTTGTTAAGATCTTTGGCCCGTTTTAAAATCAGGATGTTTGCTTTCTCATTGTGAGTTTTAAGAATTCTTTTTATATTTTGGATAATGGTACTTTCTCAGATAAATCTTTTGCAAATATCTTCTCCCTGTCTGAGGCTTGCTTTCCCATTCTCTTGACATTATCTTTTCAGAGAAGAAGCTTTTAATTTTAATGATGTCCAAATTATCAGTTATTTCTTCATAAGTGCCTTTGGTGTTGTATCTAAAGAGCCATTGCCATACCCAAGGATCATCTAGGTTTTCTCTATGTTATCTTCTAGTTTTATAGTTTTTCTTATATTTAGGTCTGTGATCTAGTTTGAATTGATTTTTGTGAAGGGTGTAAGGTCTATGCCTAGATTATTTTTTAATTTTTTTTTTTTTTATGTAGATGTTCAGTTTTACCAGCACCTTTTGATGAAAAGACTGTCTTTGCATCATTGTATTGCCTTTGCTGTCTTGTCAAAGATCAGTTTGTGTGGGTCTGTTTCTGGGCTCTCTGTTCTGTACCATTGATGTATTTATCTTTTTTTTTTGGCAGTACCACACTGTATTGGTTACTGTAATTTTATGGTAAGTCTTGAAATTGTTACTGTCAGTCTTCCAACTTTGTTCTTCTTCTCCAATATTGTGTTGGGTGTTGTGGGGTCTTTTGCCTTTTTATATAAACTTTAGAATCAGTTTGTCAGTATCCATAAAATAACTTGCTGAGATTTAGACTTGGATTACATTTAATCTATAGATCAAGTTAAGAAGAAATGACACATTGACAATATTGAGCCTTTCTATATAGGATCATTTATTTATCTCCATTTATTTAGTTCCTCTTTGATTTCATTCATTAGAGTTTTGTAGTTTTCCTTGTATAGATCTTGTACATATTTTATTAGATTTATACCTAAGTATTTCACTTTTTTGGCTGCTAATGTAAGTGACAGTGTTTTTTTTTTAAATTTATTTTTAATTTTTTATTTTTTGCGGTATGCAGGCCTCTCACTGCTGTGGCCTCTCCCGTTGCGGAGCACAGTCTCCGGACGTGCAGGCTCAGCGGCCATGGCTCACGGGCGCAGCCACTCCGCAGCATGTGGGATCTTCCCGGACCGGGGCACGAACCCGTGTCCCCTGCACTGGCAGGCGGACTCTCAACCACTGCGCCACCAGGGAAGCCCCATGACAGTGTGTTTTTAATTTCAAATTCCCTTTGTTCAAGTATAGAGGAAAGCAGTTGACTTTTGTTTATTAACCTTGTGCTCTGCAAGCTTGCTGTAATAGCTTATTATTTTCAGGAGTGTTTTGGTAGATTCTTTCCAATTTTCTACATAGACAGTAATATCATCTGTGAAAAAAGACAGCATTATTCTTTCCTTCCCAATCTGTTTACCTTTTATTTTCTTATTTCATTAGCTAGAACTTTCATTACGATGTTGGAAAGGACTGATGAGAGGAAGTGGTTTAGAGGGGATATCTTTGACTTGCACCCGATCTTAGTGGGAAAGCTACAAGTTTCTCACCATTAGGTATGTTGGCTGTAGATTTTTTGTAGATGTCCATTATCCAGTTGAGGAAGTTCTCCTCTGTTTCGAATTTACCAAGAGGTTTGTTTATTTTATTTTATTTTATTTTTATCGTGAATGAGTATTCGATTTTGTCAAATGCTTTTTCTGCATTTATTGATATGATTGTGTGATTTTTCTTTTTTAGCCTGTTGATGGATTGTATTAATTTTTGAACGTTGTATCAGACTTTCATATCTGGAATAAGTCCTACTTGCTCATGATGTATAATTCTTATTATACATTGTTGGATTTGATTTGCCAATATTTTGTTGAGGATTTTTGCATCTATGTTCGTGAGAATGTTGGTCTATAGTTTTCTTTTTTAATAATGTCTTTGTCTTGTTTTGGTATTAGGGTAATGCTGGCCTCAGAATGAGTTAGGAAGTATTCTCTGCTTCAGAGGGTAACTCTGAAAAAGGTTGTAGTGAATAGGTATAATTTTTTCCTTATATGTTTGGTAGAATTCACCAGGGGATAGAATTCACCCTCTGGGCCTAGTGCTTTCTGTTTTGAAAGGTTATTGATTATTGATTCAATTTTGTTAATAAATATAGTCCTATTCAGATTGTCTGTTTCTTTGTGTGTGAGTTTTGGCAGCTTGTGTCTTTCAAGATATTGGTCCATTTCATCGAGGTCATCAAATCTGTGGGCATAGAGTTGTTTTTAGTATTCCTTTATTATCCTTTTCATGTACGTAGGATCTGTAGTGATGTCCCCTCTTTGATTTCTGATGTTAGTAATTTGTGCCCTCTGTCTTTTTTTCTTAGTTAGCTTGGCTAGAGGCTTACCCATTTTACTGATGTCCTGAATGAACCAGCTTTTGGTTTAATTGATTTTCTTTATTGATTTCTTGTTTTCAATTTTATTAATTCCTGTCATTCTCTAATTTTGCTTAATTTGCTCTTCTTTTTCTAGTTTCCTAAGGTGGAAGTTTAGGTTATTGATTTTAGATCTTCTTTTCTAATATATGTATTTAATGCTATAAATTTCCTTCTAAGTACTGCTTTCATGGCATTCCATAAATTTTGGTAAGTTATATTTTCATTTTTATTTAGTTCAACATATTTTAAACTTCTCCTGAGATTTCTTTGACCCATATGTTATTTAAAAGTGTGTTAGCAAATCTCCATGTATTTTACAATTTTCCAGTTGTTTTTCTGTTATTAATTTCTAATTTAATTACACTGTGTTCTGAGAGCAGACACTGTATGTTTTGTATTCTTTTAAATCTGTTAAGATGTGTCTTATGGCCCAGAATGTGTTCTGTGTTGGTGAATGTTCCATGTGAGGTTGAGAAAAATGTGCGTTCTCCTGTTGTTGGATACAGTCTGTAGATGTCAATTATGTCCAGTTGATTGATGTAGTTGTTGAGTTCAACTGTATTATTAATTTTTCTGCCTGTTGGATCTGTCCATTTCTGATGAAGGTTGTTAAAGTCTCCAATTATGATAGTAGACTCATGTATTTCTCTTTGCAATTCTATAAGATTTTATGCTGACTTAGTTTGACATGCTGTTGTTAAGCATGTACACATTAAGGATTTTTATGTCTTTCTGGAGAATTGACACCTTTATCATTGTGTAATGCCCTTCTTTTTATTTTTTTATTTTTCTAATGATTCTTCCCTTCACATTAATGAACACATCCATTCCCTCACACATTTACTTTATTTATTTAGAGAATTTAAGTTCTACTCTTCTAGCAAATTTCAATTATACGTTACAGTGTTATCAGTTATACTCACCATGTTATACATGAGATGGTCAGACCTTATTCATCTTTTAATTGAAAGTTTGTACTCTTTACTAACCCATGGCAACCACTTTTTTTACTTTCTATGAGTTTGACCTTTTTTTTTTTAGATTCCACATATAAGTTATACCATGTGACATTTGTCGTTCTCTGTCTGGCTTCCTTTACTTACCATAATGACCTCCAGGTTCATCCATGTTTTTGCAAATGACAGGATTTCCTTCTTTTCAAAGGCTGAATAATATTCCACTGTATATATACATATACCACATTGTTTTTCTCCATTCATCCATCAGTTGACAGGTTGTTTCCATACCTTTGCTAGTGTGAATAATGCTGCCATGAACATGAGAGTACAGATATCTCTTTGAGATAATGATTTCATTTACTTTGAATATACATCCAAATGTGGGATAGCTGGGTCGTATGGTAGTTCTAGTTTTAATGTCTTGAGGAACCTCCATATGTTCTCAATATAGCAGTATCAGTTTATATTCCCACCAACAGTATACAAGGGTTCCCTTTTTTCCACATCCTCCCCAGCGTTTATTATCTTTGTCTTTTTGATAATAGACATCCTTACAGGTGGGAGGTGATATTTCACTGTAGTTTTGATTTGCATTTCTCTGATGATTAGTGATGTTGGTCACCTTTTCATGTGCATGTTGGCCATTTGTATGCCTTTGGAAAAATGTCTAAGTCCTATGCCCATTTTTAAATTGGGTTATTTTTGCTATTGAGTTGTGTGTGTCCCTTGTATATTTTGGATATTAACTCCTTATTAGATATGTGGTTTGTAAATATTTTCTCCCATTTCATAGGCTGCCTTTTTATTTTGTTGATGGTTTCCTTTGCTGTGTAGAAGCTTGTTAGTTAGATGTAGTCCCCCGCTTATTTATTTTTGCTTTTGTTGCTTTTGCTTTTGGTGTCAAATCCAAAAAATCTTTCCAAGACCAATGTCAAGAAGTTTTTCTCCTTTGTTTTCTTCTAGGAGTTTTACAGTTTTAGGTCTTATGTTTAAGTCTTAATCAATTTGGAGTTGGTTTTTATGTATGGTGTAAGATAGGGGTCAGGTTTCATTCTTTTGTGTGTGGCTTCTTTTTCTATGATAATTTTCCTTGCTTTGAAGTCTGCTCTCTCTCAAGTTAATATATCTACTCTTGGAGGTAAATCTGACAATATTTTGGGGGCTTCCCTATGATTGGGTTCCCTGGAAGTTTTCACTCTCAGACTTGTTCACATTGAGCATGCAGCAATTTACCAATTACAGTTCAGCTTTTCCTACCCTGGCACTGGTTCCTGTGGCAATTTCTTCTCCTTAGTCTTTATACAGGTACTCTCTGACTCCCTGTATGCACCTGTCTGTCCAGTCTTGGGGAAAACACTTTGCTCTGGGTCCTCCCCTCTTTTACAGGTCCAAGAGAAGCTGTTGATTTTTCAGTTTGTTCAGGCTTTTTACTTGTTGTTAGGTTGCAGTAGTGACTTCCAGGCTCTTTACATGCAGAACCAGGAACTGGAAGTCCGTGTCTCCTTAATTTTTCATGAAACATCATATAGCTTCCTGCTTCATGGCATTTACACTATCTTTTTTTTTTTTTTTTTTTTTTTTTGTCTGAAGTACTCCTTCCCAGATATCTGCATAGCACACTCTCTTAACTTCCTTCAGATCTCTGCTCATATGTAATCTAATTGGAAAGATCTTTCTTGAGACTGAAAGTCACATAGCAACATCTCCCATCCCAGCATTTCTTATTATCTCTAACCACATTTAATTTTCCTCTGTAGCATTTATTATCATCTATATATTTGCTGGTCTATTTGTTTATTGACTTTCTCCTTCTCTAGAATTTAAATTTCTTGAGGGCAGTGGCTCAGTCAGTTTTGTCCACAGCTATATCCTCAGGACCAAGACAAATACTTGTCAAAAGTATATACACAGATTAATGAAACAAAGATTCTAGAAACTAGTCAATGTTATTATCTCAAATCTAATTAATGACACAAAAAATACAGTCACGTATGTATCAAAATTGAAGTTCACATTTAAAGTTTGGTTTTTCAAATTCATCTGCTTCTTTGAACATCAATATTTTCATGTTGTATCCATTTTGAGGTGGATTGGAATTAGAAATATTTAGCCCCCAGTGGGCTCAATAAATTGTTTTCTCTAACCATCTAACAGTATCTTTTAGTGAGCAAAATGATTCTCAAGTTCTATAAGTAAATATAATACAGCTGTCATCCTGGCTTTTAACTGAAAAGACTGTTTTAGGTTATAAGAAGAGAAATATCACATAGCTTATATCTTTGGATTGTTGTGATGAGAAGTTTTTATTTTGTCTGGAATTATTCTGTATAAAGGACTTGAAGAGGAGCATATTATGATTTTTCTATGGTGCCCAAATGAAATCAGTAATAATGTTTCTTACCCTGATGCACTTAAGACCTGGACATTTTATGAAATTGTGGGATCCTTCAGAGGCATACTTTGTAATATTGTTTATAGGTTAAAATTTCACACACAGAATAATCTAGCTGAGGAGAGCACCACTACTGCAGATAGGCCAGTTTTCCCATCATTACAAATTGAGTAAATCATTTAGTATAGCACTTCCCAACCTTTTTCTTTTGTTTTAGAACACCATTTTTCTTTTGTTTTAAAACACACAAAGAAATATTTGCATGCCACACTGAGATACCAGGGAGTATTTGGAGGTGTGTAAATGGGACTTGGTAGATGAGTTAGTTACATTTCCCTATATAAGTTATGTAAATAAAAATATTTATATATAAGTAAATATATAACAAATATGTCATTATATATAAAACATAAATGTATATAAAGAATATAATATAATGTAGTAAAAATCAAGTATAGAAAGAAGATATTAAGTATTTATAATTTATAATTTATAAAAAAAAATTTCAAATAGGATATTTTTGAAATTATTAAGATCAGAAAGTTAACAGAAGGACCTGTATAGTTTTCAAATATATTTTCAAGTGTGGTAAATTTTGAATGTGTACAATGACTCAGTTTTTATCAATATAAAAAATGTTATCACTTTACATCCATCAGTATGTCCTGCCATACCTCTAACCCATTCGCAAAAAGTCGGTTAAGAAGCTCCCTTATGGAAGTCACACTGAGAGGCCACAACATGTGTGATTACTCTACATTTGCCCTCCTGTGGCATCTGTTGATTGAAACAATCAAAGGTGACAAGGTGGTTTGGAAAGTGAATGGAAAAGTAAAAATTATTTTATATGTACTTTGGGAAATGCTTCTTGAGGTTCATCCTAGTTTTAAGGAAGGAAGTTTTCTATCTGTGCCACGTAACTACGTGGATTCCCATGTCTTCTATTATAACATCAGAGATGATTTGAGCTGCTTGATGATAGGGATTGTGTCTTAGTCATATTTGGTTCTTCTATGTCTGTATAACCACTTATAGCTCAATAATGAATAATTTAAAAAGGCAGCCCTATGTATGCTAGTTTACAATGTGTGTCAGTGTTGATATTTTAAATTATTTTAGATCCTTGTTTATATGTCTTATTTTTAAAAACCTGGGGTTTTAGGCAGAGACATTATGGTCATGGTTTGACCAGAATAACTGTTTCTTAAAAAAAACTTATTGGTATGCCCATATACAGTTCTCCCAATTACACATTCCCAAATATTGTAAAAAAAAAAAAGCTTTAAAACAAGAGTGCCAGTTACCACATTATAATATGGTCAAGTATTTTATAATTTTATAACTAATTTTAAAAGTAAAAGCAATGTACTTACATTGGTATGATATAGGTGAAATTTCTGGGTTACTTTTGCAATAAATTTATGTATAACAAAATAAATGCAATGTTATTGACTCATGCTCATTTGAAATCTATCTCTTAATGCTATAATACACTTTATTATTATTATTAACTTTCAGCAAATATTTATTATTATTATAAATATTATTAACTTTCAGCAAATATTTCTTGACAGTAAATTGTGGAGAGAATGGAACTATGTAGTTAAAGAGTGAGGGAGGATGGCAGGAAAGAGACAGAAAAAAAATAGAATGAAAAAATGGTAGTGATGGAAATTCTATGGTAATTTTCCATTATATAAATGAACCAATATCCAGTAATCAATAAATTATGAATTTTAGGTCTCAGTATTTCTTATTCTTTGGAATAAATGTTTTTAAATATCTGCAGAAATATTTTGATATTTTCAAAGGTATTGTCCTAGAACAACCAAAACCACAGAGATATACAAGCTTGAGTACACTGCTGGAGAGAAAAATTAAATGCATTTCATGTAGTTCAGTGGACAAGCTTACTCTCCTTGTTAAAGCTGTTTGTTTTTCTTTTCTTTTAACATCCAAATAATAGGCAGGCAAATCTTTCTCCTCACCAACTAGTGTCACTAAGTAATTTTATACTGTTGGATTCTCAAAGCTCCTGGTGAGAATTTCCAAACGCCTATGGAAGACGCTCATTTTGAGTGCAGTACACATTTTTCCCCCTCTACCTCTGCAGCAGTATTTCCTCTTCCACATGCAAACACATAGCCTAGGCTTGTCATTTTTTAAAAATTAGTTGAAGTATATATTATAACTAGAGGTATTCACAGATGTAACCAGCTAAATCTTCTTCCCTCATCCAGACCTCAAAATCACTGCTCATTCTCTGGAAATGCCAAGCACTCATTTCTCTTTTACTCCTAAACTCTCCACAATGTGGTTTCCACTTCCTCTGCTTGAACGAAATCACTCTCATCAAGGTCACAAATGGCCTCTGTGTTTCTAAGCCCAGTGAACATATTTCCAATCATTTTTATTACTAGAACTCTCTGTATAATTTGATATATGTATCAAATTTTATCTATCTATCTATCTATCTATCTGTCAACATCTTCATACCTTGGATACACCACTGGAACATTAGTTGCAAAATAAAACAATATTTTTACAGAAATCAATTCCACTTATCTCTGTCTAAGCAGTCTTCCATTTATTTGATCAAGGACTTAAGATAATCTCACACCATTCAAATACTTTCACTAAATTCAATCTTGTCCTCAGGTCTCACCTAAGATTTTATATCTTCTGGAAAACCTTCTCTGATTACTCCCTGGCCTCCCAACACCATGAGCCTACCTCCAGTATAGCCCACCTTCCCTCCTTTCTGCTATACCTTATTTTCTTTCCCTTTCTTCATTCAATCAACTAATCTGTTGAGGACTTATTAATTCCCTGGCACTGCTATAAGCATTTAGAATACAACTAGACAAAAATCTTTCCTTCATGGAACTCTCATTCTTGTCAGGGGAGACAGACAATAAAAACTTACAAACAAGTAAATTATATTATACTATTAAGAAATTTATTACACTGTGTTTACATTGCTGCTTTACTTGTCACTCTTCCCAATGATACTGTAAGTTCTTATACCTACTAAGTGCCTAGCATCTTGTGGTACGCGGGCCTCTCACTGTTGCGGCCTCTCCCGCTGCGGAGCACAGGCTCCAGACGCATAGGCTCAGCGGCCATGGCTCACGGGCCCAGCCACTCCGCGGCATGTGGGATCTTCCCGGACCGGGGCACGAACCCGTGTCCCCTGCATTGGCAGGCGGACTCTCAACCACTGCGCCACCAGGGAAGCCCTTAAAAGTTTTTATTCAGTCTAAGATCTGCCTTTCCCACTAATTGGTGAGTTCTTTTCCAAAATTAGCCTAGCCTCCTTTCCCATATTCCAGGGTCTTACACAAATTAACTTTAGACTAATGTCACTTTCATGCTTTGCTAGGACCCTAAAGAGAAGTTCTCTTTGAGCAGATCTATACTACTATGTTACATGCATTATTATTTTCCTTTTATTACAGTTTGGGGGTTTACTTGTTTTATTGATTGCATTCCAGAAACTTAGTGTTATATATACTTTTATGTAACATTAGAACTTATATGGTTATACTGGATTTATCATCAGGTTATAGACTTTTAGAAGAGTCTGCTGTTAGTTGCTACATATAAAACAGGTTTTACCTGATTTCTGGGCAGTACATATTGATCTATTTCATTAATTTTAATGGCTACATAATATTCTATTATATACATATGTAATTACATATCTGATCATCCTTTTTTATTTTTTTTAATTAATTAATTTATTTTTGGCTGCGTTAGGTCTTTATTGCTGTGTGTAGGCTTTCTCTAGTTGTGGCGAGTGGGGCCTACTCTTCATTGTGGTGCGCAGGCTTCTCATTGCAGTGGCTTCTCTTGTTGCGGAGCCTGGGCTCTAGGCACGTGGGCTTCAGTAGTTGTGACACACGGGCTGAGTAGTTGTGGCTTGCGGGCTCTAGAGCACAGGCTCAGTACTTGTGGCAGACAGACTTAGTTGCTCCGCGGCATGTGGGATCTTCCCGGACCAGGAATCAAACCTGTGTCCCTTGCATTGGCAGGTGGATTCTTAACCACTGTGCCACCAGGGAAGTCCCTGATCATCCTTTTTTAAAAAGACTTTTAGTACTTCCCAGTTCTATACCGTTACAAACCACGTTGTAGTGAAGCTCCTTCTGTCTACCTTCTTTTTGCATATCTGCACATTTCTTTTTGGCCACACCATGGGGCATGTGGGACCTTAGTTCCCTAACCAGGGAACCTGTGCCCCCTGCATTGAGAGCACAGAGTCTTAACCACTGGACTGCCAGGGAAGTCCCTCTGCATGTTTCTATAGTATAGATTTCTAGAAGTGAAATTGCTCGTTCAAACAATGAATGCTGACAAATTTTCCTCCAGAAAGGGTTTACCAGTTTATACCTCCCCAAAAGTGTAGCTGCTGTTTCCCTTTCTTCTTTACAGATCTTTCGTGTGTGTGTGTGTGTGTTTGTGTGTGTGTGTGTGTGTGTGTGTATGTGTGTGTTTAATTTTCTCATCCTCTGTTGATCATATAGCATTTCTTTATGAGAGGAAGGGAAGTTTGACCTTGAATCTGTAGCCTAGCTCATGTGTCTCTGCTGGATGCCCTCGTAGCATGCCACGTCACATTTTATCCTTATTACTAATATCACTACTATTTTATTTCCCTTTTTTACTATCACTCTTGTTTTTTAAAGTCATAACTTCCTGACTTAAATATATCATTAAGATTAAAAAATAGTAATTACAGCTTGGATAGGTCTTCAGTACAGTAAGTCTCCTACATACAAACGAGTTCCATTCTCAGAGTGCATTTGTAAATCCAATTTGTTCATAAGTCCAACAAAGTTAGCCTAGGTACCCAACTAATACAATCGGCTATATAGTACTGTACTGTAATAGGTTTATAATATTTTTCACACAAATAATACATAAAAAGCAAACATGAAAAGTAAACATTTTTAATCTTACAGTACAGTACCTTGAAAGAGTGCAGTAATACAGCACAACAGCTGGCATACAGGGGCTGGCATCAAGTGAACAGGTAAGAAGAGTTACTGACCGGAGGAGGGAGGGGAGGTGGGAGATGGTAGAGCTGAAGGAACGTCAGCAATAGGAGATGGAGGGAAAGCCGAAATTTCACTCACGTGTGATGTTGATGACACAGGTTCTGGTTCCTTGCTGGATTCAATTCTGTCTACCTTCTGAAAAAATGATCCAGGGATGTCTGGGTAGTAGCTCCTTTTTCCTCATCATGGATGACACGGTAGCACTGGATTGCATTCTGAACGGCTGCTGCAACCTTCGTGTACCATTCTACGTTCGCGTCCTGTGCCACAAAAACTAATAGTGCCTCCTCAAAGGAAGAAAATCCCCTTGCCATTTTCTGCGTTGTGTATCTCTTCAGTTCTTCAGTTAATTCTTCCTCTTGTGTCTCTTCTCTCTGTCCTTCTCTGGGCCTCCAGTTCCGTTAGGTCTTCATTAGTAAGCTCCTTGTGTTGCACAGCAAGGAGTTCAATGCTACAGGAACCAGTGACGTGTACCATCTTTTCGCCTCGCTCCACTCTCTCAATTACTTTCTCTTTTGTTTCCATCGTTATCGCTCGGTGCTTCTTGGCAGGACCAGCTACATCACTGCTGCTTTCACACTTGCTTCTAGACATCCTGGGCTTGAAATAAAGATACTGTACTACTGTACTCTATACAGTACTGTACCGTAAAGTACACAAAAGCACAACCACTCGTAGAGGATGCACGCACGTGACAGTGTACGCCAGACATGTGAACTAACTTACGTGATTGGACATGAGAAGGCATGTTCGCATCTTTGAAAGTTGGCAACTTGAAGGTTCATATGTAGGGGACTTACTGTATGGAGTTTTTTCATTTTACTTATTTAAAACAATTTTTTAAAAAAAAATATAGTTTTACCTAATAGCTGTTCAGGATAATGGTTGGCGCTTTTGTCCAAATGATTATATTTTTCTTGTTATATTATCATTTTCTCATTATGCTGCATTGTAGTGAGAAAGCCTGTATAAAAATTGCTTTTGAGAATTGACTGTAAAATATTATTTTAAATTTGTGTAATATTAGGTTATTAGTTTTTAATGTCCTAAGAACAATTGAAAGTAAATATATCCCCTAATTATGGGATATCATGTGAAATTTGATATATATTTATTAATTTAAACTTAGCTGTGTTATTTAAACTATTAATACTATCAGGTCTCTGTTTAAATGGGACTGAATACATGGTGAGTACAATTTAGTTAGGGAAGATGAGCAGTAATTAAATAGATAAAATTTGGGGTACTATAAATATATTGTGGTGAGTGTAAGTAGAGGGAAATGAGAGGAAGTGACTAGACAGGGAATTTAGGTTGGATGGCCTCTGAAGAGGTAGCAGTTAAGTTAGGCAGCCATATATTTTATCATGTGTTGAAACTCAATTTAAAATTTTTGCTTTGTATTTTATCTGTTAGTATATTATTGTAGCTGTTTTATTTTTGTTTGCTTATTAATACATTTTTGTTCATGCTTTTATCTTAAAAAGGTTGTTTGTTTCTGGCTTTGTTTTGTTTTGTTTTTCCTAAGTAGTATAGATTTGGATTTAATTACAGTTCAAGGTGAAAAACTTTGTCTATTATTGGTGAATGCAAATGATCATAAATGATAAACTTGTTAAATGCCTTCTATTATTTGGTTTTAAAATCTTTTTACTGTTTTCTACATTTTAGTGCATATACTGAACTATATTTACCTCTATCTTCTGCAATAATTTGGTAGGAAAATTTCCTTTATTGGAAAAAAAGGGTACTTTAATAACTATATTTAAGCTGACATTGTTCTAACTTTAAAAGTCAATAATTGAATAGTAGTAAGGATGTTAGTACCTTAAAAGTGTTTTCTAGCTATAAATAAGATATTTTAAAATACGACCTCATAAAAATATTTAGAATTTCTATTGTCTTCCATAATTATGAAAATCTAAGGCTATCTCATTTAATCTACCAGAGAGAAATTTTTAAAAAAGATTAAATTGTTATGAATACTGGTATTAATAGTGGAACATATCTTTGTCATTTATGTCTTTCTTCTGTTTACCAGTGAGTCGATATACAGTGAAAGAAAGGTTTTGCATAGTATACTAAGGAGACAGAAAGGGAAGGAATCCTTGTTACTGCTCTGTGTTAAAAAGGGCAGTGAATAATGTTGCTAGACCATACAGAAGTCCCATAGAGAGCATTTTCTTTTAACATTAATTTTTTGGTTTAGAAAGAGTACTGCTTAGGGTCATTTGGGTAATAGGCAAGAAGATATAAAGCTGAAGAATAAAACAAAGATAACAAAAAAATAAATTGCTTGATATTTTCAAAAACAGAGAAGTAAATGGTCCAAAAGGGAGAGAATGATTAAAAATTACCAGTGGAAAATAAACGTAAGAAAAAAAATCAAGTAGAAATTAGAAAAACAGAAATAATACCAAACATTAACTATAGGTCATTGTAAATTCATAGAACTATAATACATGTATTTTCATTCAAAATTAGAACTAGTCGCATAATATTTGTCAAATACATTCTGCATTTGGCATTAAAGATTTCAAATATATATTCATTAAGCATATATTATGACTAATATTAAAATTGTTTTGACAGTAGTGTAGATTTGATAATTCTTAATTGAAGTACTAGACAGTAATGTCTGTTTTTCTTTCCCAGAGCCTAGATGTTTAGGTAGTTTAATTTTTTAAAATCAGAGTTTATTTTGGTAAATGTACTAGTTTCGTAAACACATTAAATTTTTTTAAAAATTTAATTATTTATTTATGGCTGTGTTGGGTCTTCGTTTCTATGCGAGGGCTTTCTCTAGTTGTGGCAAGCGGGGGCCGCTCTTTATCGCGGTGCGCGGGCCTCTCACTATGGCGGCCTCTCTTGTTGCGGAGCACAGGCTCCAGACGCACAGGCTCAGTAATTGTGGCTCACAGGCCCAGTTGCTCCGCGGCATGTGGGATCTTCCCAGACCAGGGCTCGAACCCGTGTCCCCTGCACTGGCAGGCAGATTCTCAACCACTGTGCCACCAGGGAACCCCCAATACATTAAATTTGATCGCTGGTTACAGAATAAAGTTCAAATGGCTCTATGGCAGGATTTCCCTTGTAAAACTCTTACTACAGCTAATGTTAGGGAAGACTTGTAAAACAGCAAAACAGAAGTACTGTCTTTATGTTATCTAGAAACAGAAGAAAACAAGCAATATACCCGCAAAATTCACTTTTCAATAAAATTCATTTATAAAACATTATCCTAAGAATTGTAATCCTATCAAGTTTCCATAATCACTTAAGTAATAGCTATAAAAAAAAAGAAAAAAGTCACATTTTTGAAGGAAGACAAAAATACTTGCCTGTGTTTCTGGATTATTTTAGTGGATTTAAAAACAAAAATACTGTAATTACACTACCTACAAATTGAATAAGATGGAAGCAATTTACATATGATTCACATTTAAATAACACACAGTTATAAAACATTTTCCTATGGATTATAATCCTATCAAACTTTCGTTTGAGCCATTATGTAATCACTTAATAGTAAAAAAAAAATGTGAGAAAGAAAAAAAAATTCCTTTAGTAAAGGAAAAAAAAAGCATCTTGCTATGGTTCTGCATCTTCAGAAACAGACTCATGGGAAGGTGAGATGAACTAGGAAATTGACTTATTTCTATTTTCAGGCTATGTGATTAGAAGACAAAATTCAGTGCTTGGTATACAGACCTTTCTTCTTGTCAGGGGAGGATGCACTGAGTGAGGGAGTTTCTTCAGGGGGGTGGATTCTTCAGGAAGTTCATCTTCACTTTACAGAATTGGGGGAAGGTGAAAGGTTTCTCTTAATACCTGCCCCTGAGTATCCGTCTGTAACATCTCACTTTTAACAGAAAGACTTAGACCACCAGGGTCTGGACCAGCAACTCCACGTCAAGTGGGAGAGTTAAGCCCAAAGAAAGTCCAAAACACCTGCCAGTGCAAGGTCAGTTTTGCTGTTATGGGGGACCTGCTCTGTCAGGAAGGAGTTGACTTGATGGAAGGGCCTGCTCATGTGGCTGTGACCCTGGGACAGGAGGAAGTGGCACCTGGTCCATTCTGGACTTGAAACTCTGCAGCTGCACACCACCACAGCTTGATGCTCCTCCTTTTCCAGAGATCTTTTCATCCAGAGCATTTCCAGGTAGTCCTCCTTGGTCTCTGCTAAGTGCCTCCCACGTGGAGTATTGAGGATGTTAGGATACTTTTCAGAATATTTAAATTCTTAGTAATTTGTCTAATGTGTAGGCATTTTGTTTTCTTATGATATCAGAGTTTCTCTCAGCCAACAGATCTCTCAAACTATTTGAGTTTTTTTCTCATGGGAAATAAGCTGCCTTTGATAATAGCCAATGATATATTTTGAAATTATTTCTAAAAGACTTTTTGGCAATAATTTTATAGATGTCTATCTCTTTACATGTGTAGCTGATCTTTTCATCTCTGTTGAGAAGTTTCCCCTCCATCTTGTTTTTTTTTTTGCAGTACGCGGGCCTCTCACTCTTGTGGCCTCTCCCATTGTGCAGCATAGGCTCCGGACGCGCAGGCTCAGCAGCCGTGGCTCACGGGCCCAGCTGCTCTGCGGCATGTGGAATCTTCCCGGACTGGGGCACGAACCCGTGTCCCCTGCGTTGGCAGGCAGACTCTCAACCACTGCGCCACCAGGGAAGCCCCCCTCCATCTTTATGGAATAAATTCACTCTAATTGGATACTTTGTGCAAATGCATTTATTTTTTTTTTGATTCAGTTCAGGAAAAACTTGAAGTTTCACCAGAGCTTTTGCTTCTACCGTTCAGTGTGTGTGTGTGTGTGTGTGTGTGTGTGTGTGTGTGTGTGTGTGTGTGTGTGTGTGTTTGTGTGTGTGTTTTCTGACTGCAATGAAGCTTTGCCAGTTTGGAAACTTTTGATATAACCTTTAAGTACATAAATTCTCCTATCTTCTTCAGTTAGCTTAGTTAGCATTTATTTATTTTTATTGAGTTGTTAAGTAATTTATCCATTCATCTGTTGATGGACATTTAAGTTCTTTCATGTCCTGGCTATTGTAGATAGTGCTGCAATGAACATTGTAGTACACAACATTGAATTATTTCTCTTTTTGAATATACTGGGTATATGCCCAGTACTGGGATTGTTGGGTCATATGGTAGTTCTATTTTTAGTTTTTTAAGGAACCTCCATACTGTTTTCCATAGTGGCTGTATTAATTTACGTTCCCACCAACAGTGCAGGAGGGTTCCCTTTACACCACACCCTTTCCAGCATTTATTGTTTCTAGATTTTTTGATGATGGAGTGTGAGGTGATACCTCATTGTGGTTTTCATTTGCATTTCTCTAATGATTAGTGATGTTGAGCATCCTTTCATGTGTTTGTTGGGAATCTGTATGTCTTCTTTGGAGAAATGTCTGTTTAGGTCTTCCGCCCATTTTTTGATTGAGTTGTTTGTTTTTTTGATATTGAGCTGCATGAGCTGCTTGTAAATTTTGGAGATGAATCCTTTGTCCGTTGCTTTGTTTGCAAATATTTTCTCCCATTCTGAGTGTTGTCTTTTCATCTTGTTTATGGTTTCCTTTGCTGTGCAAAAGCTTTTAAGTTTCATTAGGTCCCATTTGTTTATTTTTGTTTTTATTTCCATTACTCTAGGAGGTGGGTCAAAAAGGATCTTGCTGTGATTTATATCATAGAGTGTTCTACCTATGTTCTCCTCTAAGAGTTTTATAGTGTCTGGCCTTACATTTGGGTCTTTAATCCATTTTGAGTTTATTTTTGTGTATGATGTTAGGAAATGTTCTAATTTCATTCTTTTACAGGTAGCTGTCCAGTTTTCCCAGCACCTCTTATTGAAGAGGCTATTTTTCTCCATTGTATATTCTTGCCTCCTTTGTCAAAGATGAGGTGACCATAGATGCATGGGTTTGTCT
>NW_020173758.1:3677735-3875118 GCF_003031525.2 Neophocaena asiaeorientalis asiaeorientalis | reverse complement strand
ATATATATATATATATATATATATATATGTATGTATAGCTGATTCACTTTGTTGTACAGCAGAAACTAACACAACATTGTAAAGCAATTGTACTCCAATAAAGTTGTGAAAAAACATAACTTAGCTGCATCAATTTCTTCAAAATAACTTTTAATCCATCTTCTAAGAGGGCTTAATTTTCTAATGCAGTCTTTATTTTAATTAAAGTTTAGTTGACTTACAATATTGTATTAGTTTCAGATGTATAGCATAGTAATTCGATATTGTTATAGAGTATACTCTGTACAAAGTTACTGAAAATATTGACTGTATTCCCTTAATCCCCATCCCCCCAGAAACCACTAGTTTGTTCTCTGTGTCCATGAATCTGTTTCTGTTTTATGCTTGTTCATTTTTTTTATTTTTTAGATTCCACATATAAGTGAAAACATAGATTATTTGTCCTTCTTTGTCTGACTTATTTCACTAAGCATAATACCCTTCAGGTCCATCCATATTGTCACAAATGGCAACATTTCATTCTTTTTATGGCTGAGTAATATTCCAGAGTGTGTGTGTGTGTGTGTGTGTGTGTGTGTGTGTGTGTGTGTGTATCACATCTTCTTTATCCATTCATCTGTTGATGGACACTTAGGATCTAATGCATTATTTATATTCAATTCCAAGTTCCCACCATCTGTGTTATCTTCTCCAAGAGCAGTAGCCCAATCCCTCATATTTAGCTAGTGTTCACCCAAGGCTTGATCTTTCTTTATCTTTTAGAATTCATTTCATACACACTTTAGAGTTTTCTAACATTTTATTTTGTTTAATGTTTGTTCCCTTCCCCTTTTCCAATCTCTGGCTTCTTGTGAAAGTAGTTTTGTACTTCCCTCAAGATTGAAATTTTTATCCAATGCACTGCTTTTAGTGCTATCTGAAGTCGTTCTTAATTCTTCTGATGTATTTTGAAGGCTGTTTTGGTTGCAGCTACGTGAAATTGGCTGTGTTTTGATGTGTCTTCTAAAGACTGAAACTTTCTTGGAACTTCAGCTCCCAGCTTAACTTATTCTAAACATTTAGATTTTTCTTCTTTTGGCTCTTTTCTAAAAGGAACTTTCTACCTGTCTATTAAAGATTTATAAATTTGCGTATTTCTAATGATTTGTTCCTGAATCTGGCTTCTCTTAAAGTTGATTCTTGTCCTCCAAATTCTTTTTGAAGCCCTCTGATTCTTTTTGAATCAGATTAATTTTCTTATAAATTTGTTCTTTCCTGCAGAATGTTTGCCCAGAACCAAACATTGTAATTAGGAATATTTTCCATCCATCTTTATTATTTCTTATTATTATTCTTTTATGGTTATAAATGTTTTTATTTTTGTGAGGATAAGGCATTTGCTTCCATGTGGCCTGGTTTATTCTTATAACTGCTGCTTTTTTTAGAAGATAGTTTCATAAAGCACAGCAGTACTGGAAAATGGAAGTAGACTCTATGCTAACTACTCAATCTTAGATAAGTCATGTGACTCGTGTTATCTGATGATCTCTTATTATCTGATGACATCCTTCATGTCAGCCTTCTAATAAAAGTGTATCTGAAGATAATTGAAGATGTGTAATATATTTTGAAAGAAAAATTAAACGTTAAATAAATTTTGCCTGTTTGTTTACACAGTTTAGTAGATTTATTAACCATTTTAATTCAGACAGTGTTATAGTTTAGACTCTAGGCCAGGTGTGGTGTAGTAAGTCTCATACTTGGATAGGAAAAAATCAGCCTTGAGGTTGTACTCAGCAATTTTATATAAGTTGCTGCTCATCAGAAGTGCTCACATTTGGCAGCAGAATCTTAACTATTCTTTTCAGAGTGATTCACTTAGTTCAGAAATTTAAGTATGATAATGCCCAAGGAGTTTATTGATCAAAAATTTTGAAGACTGCACATGACTAAACTAATATCATAGAAGTTCCTAAAGAGTTGAACTAAATATAAATCAATCGTTAATTAATCCAGTAAGTGGATATTGAGTACATACTATCGATCAAACACTGGGTTATCCATGAACTTTTATACACAGAAGAATGTTTAGTCAAGTGAGGGAGAGAAACCCGTTACTAAAGGACTATAATACAAGAGAAATAACCTGACAGACAGATACCCAAGTGCCAGAAAGCACTTCTGAAGCATTAACCCAGAATGGGATTAATGGGTTTTAGAGAGATATGCCTGTAGGTGATGTCAAGATACAAAGAATACACTGTAGGGTCTGGGTATCGACAGCCAATTGGTTCTCAGTAATAAATTGGTAAACTAATTTCCACTTCATTTCTCCATTCCTTCATTTGGTTTTCTTCAGTCATCATATAACTGTACTTCCTGAATGGTTCAGACATGCAAAATTTAACAGCTCAGTTTCTTTCAGGTGTTCAGTCCTGGTTTACCTGAATCAAGCACAAACACACACACACACATAGACATCAATTCTTATTTACGGTGCTTTACAATTACGAAAGCTTTCATATTTATTTGTCCAGCTCCCAATTATTTTTTTTCCTTGCTGCTGGCACCATTAGCCACTGTGAAATTTATAAAAGTAGGTATGGTCTGGTTTGATATTTGCAGAAGTTTTGGGACTAGGGTTGAATATCTAATTTTGATTTAAGGTCAGAAACTTTCTGTAAAATGGTGTAAATATATGGATATCTGAAAAAGACTACATAAGGGAGGGAGGTCCAAATGTCCTGCATATTTAAATTATAATTACTCTTTCTTGAACTTCCATCACTGTATATTACCATTCAAGAATTTCACCTTTGACCTTGACCTTATATGTAGTATCTACACTTAGGTGATTTATATATATGTCATAGTTTATAGGTGAAAGGAATAATAAGTGAGGTGATATACTACACTACCTTAAAAATAAGGAGGATCCTAATTAGACCTCATCATAGTGAATAGTTTTCATTACTTTGTTTGAATTAGGATATTAAATAAAGTGCAACAGAAATGACATATATAGGAATTAGGCAAGTGATAATTTGTGTTCCAAAATTATAACTTGTTAGAGACATTATTTATTTATTTATTTATTTATTTATTTATTGTGGTACGCGGGCCTCTCACTGTTGTGGCCTCTCCCGTTGCGGAGCACAGGCTCCGGATGCGCAGGCTCAGCGGTCATGGCTCACGGGCCCAGCCGCTCCACGGCATGTGGGTTCTTCCCGGACCAGGGCACGAATGCGGTGTTCCCTGCATCGGCAGGCGGACTCTCAACCACTGCGCCACCAGGGAAGCCCTAGAGACATTATATTTTTAAAATTTTAATTAAGATGTCCTTCTCTATATATCTTTCCTATGACTATAGATATGACTATTTCCTTTGTCAAATATTACTCTTTGAGCATCATTGCTTTGTCACATGATAAAACAGTGATATACTTAACTTAGGAAAGATGTTAAAGTTCTATTCTGTATTTTACATAAAATATGTTGTTTTATTTTATCATTTGCTTCCATGTGGCCTGGTTTATTCTTATAACTGCTGCTTTTTTTAGAAGATAGTTTCATAAAGCACAGCAGTACTGGAAAATGGAAGTAGGCTCTATGCTAACTACTCAATCTTAGATAAGTCATGTGACTCGTGTTATCTGATGATCTCTTATTATCTGATGACATCCTTCATGTCAGCCTTCTAATAAAAGTGTATCTGAAGATAATTGAAGATGTGTAATATATTTTGAAAGAAAAATTAAACGTTAAATAAATTTTGCCTGTTTGTTTACACAGTTTAGTAGATTTATTAACCATTTTAATTCAGACAGTGTTATAGTTTAGACTCTAGGCCAGGTGTGGTGTAGTAAGTCTCATACTTGGATAGGAAAAAATCAGCCTTGAGGTTGTACTCAGCAATTTTATATAAGTTGCTGCTCATCAGAAGTGCTCACATTTGGCAGCAGAATCTTAACTATTCTTTTCAGAGTGATTCACTTAGTTCAGAAATTTAAGTATGATAATGCCCAAGGAGTTTATTGATCAAAAATTTTGAAGACTGCACATGACTAAACTAATATCATAGAAGTTCCTAAAGAGTTGAACTAAATATAAATCAATCGTTAATTAATCCAGTAAGTGGATATTGAGTACATACTATCGATCAAACACTGGGTTATCCATGAACTTTTATACACAGAAGAATGTTTAGTCAAGTGAGGGAGAGAAACCCGTTACTAAAGGACTATAATACAAGAGAAATAACCTGACAGACAGATACCCAAGTGCCAGAAAGCACTTCTGAAGCATTAACCCAGAATGGGATTAATGGGTTTTAGAGAGATATGCCTGTAGGTGATGTCAAGATACAAAGAATGCACTGTGGGGTCTGGGTATCGACAGCCAATTGGTTCTCAGTAATAAATTGGTAAACTAATTTCCACTTCATTTCTCCATTCCTTCATTTGGTTTTCTTCAGTCATCATATAACTGTACTTCCTGAATGGTTCAGACATGCAAAATTTAACAGCTCAGTTTCTTTCAGGTGTTCAGTCCTGGTTTACCTGAATCAAGCACAAACACACACACACACATAGACATCAATTCTTATTTACGGTGCTTTACAATTACGAAAGCTTTCATATTTATTTGTCCAGCTCCCAATTATTTTTTTTCCTTGCTGCTGGCACCATTAGCCACTGTGAAATTTATAAAAGTAGGTATGGTCTGGTTTGATATTTGCAGAAGTTTTGGGACTAGGGTTGAATATCTAATTTTGATTTAAGGTCAGAAACTTTCTGTAAAATGGTGTAAATATATGGATATCTGAAAAAGACTACATAAGGGAGGGAGGTCCAAATGTCCTGCATATTTAAATTATAATTACTCTTTCTTGAACTTCCATCACTGTATATTACCATTCAAGAATTTCACCTTTGACCTTGACCTTATATGTAGTATCTACACTTAGGTGATTTATATATATGTCATAGTTTATAGGTGAAAGGAATAATAAGTGAGGTGATATACTACACTACCTTAAAAATAAGGAGGATCCTAATTAGACCTCATCATAGTGAATAGTTTTCATTACTTTGTTTGAATTAGGATATTAAATAAAGTGCAACAGAAATGACATATATAGGAATTAGGCAAGTGATAATTTGTGTTCCAAAATTATAACTTGTTAGAGACATTATTTATTTATTTATTTATTTATTTATTTATTTATTTATTGTGGTACGCGGGCCTCTCACTGTTGTGGCCTCTCCCGTTGCGGAGCACAGGCTCCGGATGCGCAGGCTCAGCGGTCATGGCTCACGGGCCCAGCCGCTCCACGGCATGTGGGTTCTTCCCGGACCAGGGCACGAATGCGGTGTTCCCTGCATCGGCAGGCGGACTCTCAACCACTGCGCCACCAGGGAAGCCCTAGAGACATTATATTTTTAAAATTTTAATTAAGATGTCCTTCTCTATATATCTTTCCTATGACTATAGATATGACTATTTCCTTTGTCAAATATTACTCTTTGAGCATCATTGCTTTGTCACATGATAAAACAGTGATATACTTAACTTAGGAAAGATGTTAAAGTTCTATTCTGTATTTTACATAAAATATGTTGTTTTATTTTATTACATAGACAATTTATGAAAAAAGAACAATGTATTTTTCCCTTTCACTTGCAAATTGGTAATGAATCATGGGAGATATATTCTAAAAAAGGACATATATTTAAAAAATCATTATTGATTTGATTTTAATATATCATTTATAGAGGAACAGTTGGTAGAGTTATAGTTATAAACAATGAAATAGAAAAATCACCCAGCCTGGTGGTTTTTAGTAGGCACTTTGCATGATTAAATTAAGTTGAAAAAAATTGGAGACTTAATTCTATAGATGACATTATTGGTAGTTTTATTTTCCCTATGATCTCATGTATTTCTTATCTCTCATGGTTGCACAGCACCCCTCATATTATTCCTCTTCTCATTTTTCCTTTTATTCAGTCACTCTAGTATTCTGAGGCTGATTTTTTTTAGAGATTTAAAGCCAGATTCTGGTGTGAAAATCCATTTGTGTTAAAGAATTCATATGAAATAAAAGGACTATTGAATCAAAGCACGAAATAGTTCATTAAGAAGCATTGTAGAAGTGAAAAGTGTCCTAATAAAGAGTTTTAAACTTCATTTTCATAACTAAAATTTCAGTTAACCTTAATTTACTTCCTTAATTAATACCTACTTTGCAAGTTAAGCAACAGAGAAGCTGGAAATTTAACCTGCATTTTACCATTTGTAAGAGAGGTACAAAAATATTCTATACCAGTTGTAATCGTGCATGACTTTAATCAGATATTTGGAGACCTATTTCAATTGCCTGCAGTGTTAGCTATTCAAACTCAAAATATTCTGTAAGATTCCCTTATAACTTGAGAATCACATGACTCATTTTCCTTAGACAGCTTAGCTTGTGCAATTTTAGCTGTGGAGAATGAGCTGTCCATTATTCTTTATCACCATTCTCTGCTGAGTGCATTTGCTCTTTCTTCCTTTCCATTGCTTATGTTTGTTTATCTAATTTGGATTATTAGCATGCCATAATAGTCTATAATTTTTTCCCCTCAGTCATTTACTTCTCAGGCAGGAAATTTCTTAGTGCTCCTGAGGACAACAACATGTGATTTTTTTGTTTTTGTTAAAGGAAAGTCATGAAATTAAAAGTTTGGAAGAGACTCATGTCTTTCGGGAAAGCTTTATTCAAACATTGCTACAGAATATTTGCCCATATTTTTTCCTGTAAATATGCATAAAAGGAGATAGAACTGATTATGGCAATCTTTATATTCATCAGGTTTGTTTCTTTAATTTTTAATATAACTATTATAATTCTTTGAGAATTATAAAAGATAATTCTTTTCTTGTTTGTGGAATGCTTAGAGTGTAGTTCAGGTCCTGGTACCATACGTGTAAGGTTCAAATCTGAACGCTGTCAGTTTCTACCCAGGAAATCTTAGGCAACAAGTTATTTAACCTCTTTGCCTCACTTTCCTCATCTGAAAAAAACAAATTTAGTAATGGCTCTTTTACAGAGCTGTTGGTAGGGTTTAAAAGAATTAGAACAATGCCTGATACAGAACAAGAATTCAGTAAAAGTTAGCTAGTAAAGAATTTTTGATAGTGTTAGAGAATTTTAGGAAATATATATAGACAGAGCAGAGCAAAGTGGAATGAATCACTTGAAATCTTACCCCTCAAAAATAAAGTCACAGGGGCTTCCCTGGTGGCGCAGTGGTTGAGAGTCTGCCTGCCGATGCAGGGGACACGGGTTCATGCCGCAGTCCGTGAAGATCCCACGTGCCGCGTGGAGTGGCTAGGCCTGTGAGCCATGGCCGCTGAGCCTGCGCGTCTGGAGCCTGTGCTCCGCAACAGGAGAGGCCACAACAGTGAGAGGCCCGCGTACCGCAAAAATAAAAAAAAAATTAAAAAAAGATAAAGTCACAGACATTTTGGTGTGTTGTTTCAGTCTTAGTTAATACTTCTATATTTTTATTAAATATGGGATTCTATAGCATACCTGTTAGTTTGTAACCTCGTTTTGTTCACTTTAAATGGAAAATTTACTACATATTATTTTATCACATATCATACTACATATTATTTAAATGCTTTTAGTACCACAGTAATATGATAATTTTTATATTCAGTGCCCTAAAGCTGAATATGCAATTTTTATACAGGTTTTGTTTTGTTTTATTTTTTGCTATTGTCAACAATGCCTCAGATGGTATTGATATAAAGGCCCTGATTTCACATATTTACATATTTAAGATTGTTTTCTTAAAATATACTGTATAAGAAATTTCTCTCACATCTAATCTTCAGTTGTTAGTTATAACTTAAAGCAAACTGAAACTGATTACATTTCAAATGTTTGGAAATGTTTGACTCATAATCTCATAATACACAGAAAAAAGTCCTTAATCTTTCCTCATTGTTTTCCTCTGAAAACTCTTTGATTTTTTATTTGAGCTTTTCCAAAACAAACATAGCACTCAAGATGCTGAGTAATGGTGATGGTACAGAGGGAGATAACACTTGCTGTTAATTATACAACACCGTTTTATAACTATGACATGAATAACACTGATTCATATCTAATTAGGCATAATTGTATAATTAGTAATTTCATATACTTGTAGATTTTTTAAAAAGACAATTTGAATGTGTATTATACACATATACTGTAAGTGTTCATATGATAATGGTGTTTGATATTTATATGCTGTATACACACACAATAAAACTTTTAAAATTAGATCTGCTGCCCTAATAATGTAAAATATAATTGCATGTCACAGCCCAACCTCCTATCTCCTCTATAATGACACTTTACACATCCTCTTAAAGGATGAACTGTTTTGGATTTATTTTATTTTATCTATTCAATATGACATTTTAGGAGAATAGTCACAATTTTTAAAAGTTCTTAAACAGAAATGATATTTTCTTATTGTTAAATAGAGAATATGAAAAAGACTATGTATAACTGAGTCACTTGGCTGTACAGCAGAAATTAAATACAACATTGTAAATCAACTGTATTTCAATAAGATATTAAAAGAATGCAGATAAACAGTACGTTAAAAAAAACAAGATATGGTGTATATATACAATGGAATATTACTCAGCCATAAAAATAATGATATGATGCCATTTGCAGCAACATGGATGGACCTAGAGACTATCGTCCTAAGTCAGAAACAGAAAAACAAACACCATATGATATCACTTGTATGTGGAATCTAAAATATGACATAAATGAACTTCCATGAAACAGAAACAGACTCACAGACATAGAACACAGACTTGTGGTTGCTAAGGAGGAGGTGGGTAGGGGAGGGATAGAGTAGGAGTTTGGGGTTAGCAGATGCAAAGTATTGTTTATAGAATGGATAAACAACAAGGTCCTACTGTATAGCACAGGGAACTATATTCAATATCCTGTGATAAACCATAATGGAAAAGAATGTGTGTGTGTGTGTGTGTATATATATATATATATATATATATATATATATATATATATAAATAAATAAGTTTGCTGTATAGCAGAAACTAATGCAACATTGTAAATCAACTATACTTCAATAAAATAATTTAAAAAAGAGAAAAAAATAGAGAAATGTCTTAAAGTTTTCTATTGATATTGACTATTTAAAAAATGTTTTGAATGCTTTGTTTCCATCTCAGTTTAATGTTATTGTATCTTCCTTGCAGATTTTACTATTTATCAATATAAAACAATCTTGTTCTTTGCATTTGCCTGGCCCATCCTATTATTTATAATTGTCATTTGATATAGAGGTATATCTTGTTATTTTTTATTTTGAGAATATCTTTTAATAAAGAAGCTTAACCATTTTACATTTATGTTTAATTGGTATATTTTGACTTGCATTCAAATGCTATCTTAATCCCTACTCTGCCCTCATCACATCTATGATATTCCTCTTTCTTCCTTTTTTGCTGAAATTTTAATCTTTTCCTTTAGACTAATAAATCATACACTGTATATTGATTCTATAAATGTATAACATTAAATTTGTAACATATTTGAATTAATTGACTTCTCTATCACAATCAGTAAATACCAGAGTCAATAAATGGAGTGAGGCTCTCTTTAATCCCTTCATTTAAGCTGATAAATATAGCATGCTTTTATTTCCTGCCTAATGATCCCTTTTATTATTTTGTTAGGATAAACTTGTGTTTTAAATCTGTTTTATTTTTAAAGTACTATGAAACTTCTAAGAATATTTTTACTAAGCTTCATAGGTATGTTAAGGACACATTTTACCAATTGCTTATGTTTTTTACACTTTTATTCCTCACTTATCTTTATTTTTTACACTATATCTTTTTTTTTGTACTTAAGAAATAAAATAAGTGGAGAGAGTTCTTGTCTGAATAATTATTTGAGATTCTTTTTTGTAGCGATTGTATTCTTAGTTTTCAACAGTCACTGCATCCCAAAAGTACTTGGTTGTTCCTGGGAAGAAAATTATTTATTTATTTATTTATTGGCCATGCTGCGCAGCTTGCAGCATCTTAATTCCCTGACTAGGGATCGAACCTTGCCCCGCAGCAGTGGAAGTGTGGAGTCCTAACCACTGGACTGCCAGGGAATTCCCCAAAATAATTTATATTGAGGAAAAATATACAGTCCAGTGTCAAACATGTTCTAAATTCCTAGCAGTAAGTTGGAAATACAGCACTGATTCTTAGTGAAAGGTGAGCAGTGCAAGTCAGATCTGAGGGTGGCTAACTAAAAATGATGACTGGGACAGCCATTCATCCCTCCCTTTTGTTCATCATATTTAATTCCACAAGCTAAAAGATAATTTATCTGTTGTGCAGTATTTTTAGAAATCTACACTTCTTGATGAATGCATGTTTTATAGAAGCACATGATGAACTAATATTTTAAGAAGTTAAAAAATTAGTAAATGAGGAATAGTGATTACAAAAGAGAACAGAAAATATTATGTGATGATTTTCTTATGATTTTAAGACAATGATGCTAAATAAGTATCTCCCTGTGAAGGGTTCATGTTGTAATTCCAATGAATTACAAACTCCTTACCACGGTTTAACAAGATCTTTTATGATCTGGACCCTGTCCACCTCTCCTGTTTTAACTTCTACTATTATGCACATTATCAAACTTTAAGGAACACTGTTTCTTTTACTTGAAATTAGCCAAGTTCATAGCCATCTCAGGGTCTTTGCAATTCCGTTTTCCTCTATCATGACCTTAGAAACTAGGCCTTCCCTGACCATTCTGTTTGTACTAGGTCCACATCTCCCTCACTATCACATTACCTTCCTTTCTTTCCCTAAAGCATTTAACAGTATTTGAGGCTATGAGTGTTAAATGTTGACATTTGAAGTGTGTATTTCACTATATTTTAAATAGATATTTGAAGTATATATTTGTATCATTTCTCTCCCTTCCATTAAAATGTAAACTTCACGAGGACAGAGAGCTAGAATATTCAGAATAAATTCTAAAAGTATTATTAATTTATTTCTAGTAAATCCATACCAATAAAATTCATAAAATGATTTATGTATGCAAATATTATGGAGTGTCTATTTCAGAGTATTACTCACTCAATTAATGAACATTTGACTTTTTAAGGAGAGAAGTGTGGCTATCATTTAATCTAGTTAATACACAAAGCAAGGTCAGCCTGATTGTATGCTAAGTGTTTAGAAAATCAAGTTTACATGTCCAACTTAGCTGACGAAATAAAAGTTCTTATGCAGCAGGTATCATATTGTTCACAGGGGGATTGTCAGAGGCTCCATAAATAATGGATTTGGGGAAGACAGTGGAATTATTCAAATCTACTGTGTAATGGCACATGGGTGTCACTTTTTACTCTGTTTTGTTTTGTCTTAAAATTGTATTCAGTTTACATGTAATTGGATTATGCTGAGAAAAATTATGATAAAACTCTATGGAATGTACTGAAGGGAAACATTATTTGCTATGAGGGAAAATAGCTTCTGCCAGTAAATCTGTATGTTCTAGTGGGTCAAAGCGTCATTTTAATTCCTAAGAACATCTAGATTGGGCTGCTGAAGAGGGAGTTATTGCTGTAGTAAGAAGCTGTAAAGCAACATTTTGTTGATTATGTTCAAAATTGGTTAAATGCATAGAACAAGTTATCCAGTTTTGAGCCCCATTAATAAGATTGAGAAATGCAGTGGATTCCTGAGATAAGCATGTGTATAAATTTAGAGTTGAAAACAAATCAGAATGATGAAGCAAGGCTAAAGAATTGGATTGTTCAATCTTGAGACTATAAGAATAGGGAGTTAATAACAGTCTTTAAGGATGAAGAGTTCTTACAAAAGAAAGATGACTAGCTGTTTTCCATCTTCAGTGAGAACAGAACAAGAGGATGGAATTTAACAAATATTTATTGAACATCTCCACTGAGTGCAGAACAAGAGGGTGGGAAGCATAAGGACTTTAGATTAGAACTAAAAGAGTGAAGATTTTAATTCCTTGAGAGGTTGTGAGTTTTGTTTTTTGGAAGTCTTTTAAACAATATAGGTTTTCACTTCATAACTACCAATAGGCAGTAGTTTCAATTCAGTTCAACAAACATTTATTGCATTTTCAAGGCCCCCTCCAGTTCAGTGGTCTCAGCAGCAATCTGTCAGTGAATACAATATTGAACAGATCTTTGTAGAACTAGTAATATATAAGCTATATAAGATAATACTAACCATAATCATGTTAATTATGATAATAATAATTTAGTGAAATTAGTAAAAGGTATTAATAGTATCATTTGGTAGAGAGTTATACCAAGTAAGCTCCTATATGAATTGTAGGATGTGTTTAAGTCTATGTATGTAATATATGTGTATGTAATATGTATATAATGCTTAATTTAAGAATTAAGATATTTGGACTATTTAAATATATAGATGTCTTCTGATAGAAATAACTAAATAATATATTTGTGAGAGAGGAAATTATCTTGAATTGCAGTTTAGTATGATTTTCCTTAAAAAAGTGCATTTGAGAATTAAGCCCTAAAATAATTTTTTCATCTTTGCAATTTTAACATATTCACTGACAATTTTATTATACTTGTTATTCTATTAATGATTGCAGACAACATTTAATTATTCTAACAAGGATGGCAAGATATCTACTCAATTTATCAAGTTGAGATATTTAATATGCTTAATAGAAATATTACTTTATAATAATATAAATAATACATTACTTTATATATTACTAATAGTCATTAAAGAAAAATTAAGATATGCTTATCATCTTCTCCTGTGAAGCAAGTCAGTTTTTAAGAATTGTATCAATAAAGTAGTGCTTTTCAAAGGAGCTACTGCATACTAGAGAAGGTCTGGGCCTTTAGCCCAGGGAAAATATCTATAAAGTCTCTCTTGTTTAATTTTAGTATTTATGCAAATTTTTAATTCTACATCTAATACGGTTTTAATTCAATGCCTATTATGGTCAGGCACTGCTTGATGCCCTGCGAACGCAGCAGTGAGCAAAATATAGGAAAATACCTTCTCTTGTGGAAATTGCATTCTAGTTTGATAAAATTAACAGCAAACAAAATAAGTAAAATATATAGTATGTCAGATTACTTTAAGATTTGTTCATTTTGACATTAAAATATTTGAATTGCTCAGGCCAAGGAACAATATTTTTCCCCAGCTATTCCTTTCGATAGTCGTTAGGATGCTGTTTCAATGATCCTGTCAGTGTCAGGAAGCTGGTTTAATTAAGAAGTACTTATATCACATATTCATTTCAGCAACGTGGTGATTATCATTCTTTTTTAGCCTTCCCAGCATTGGCGATTGCACAGAGTCATGTGGGGGAGAGATGCCATCACTTTCTTTTCTTCACTGCTTACTAAGTACCCCCAGATAATCACTAATAAGAGAGATCCAGATAATCACTAATAAGTGAGATCCAGAATGAAGTCAAAGAGGCAGTGCAGTGCAATATTTCCAGGCTGTGTTGACAGAAATTTTGATAAGTATATTTTTTGATGACAAGTTAAGCCACTTGTGGTTTATGATGGGATGAAAGGGATAAAAGGGTCACTAATCTTTTGGTCCATCTTCTCTTGTCTCTGTGATAATCTCATAAAAGGACTGATTCAGGGAAAAACGATGACTGATAATGCCATTAATTTAAAAACTGATACTGTAATTTTCATCACATGTAAATTATCTGAGCCTTGCAATCTGCATAATCAACTCTCTTCATTCAATTTTCAAATTTCATTTTCATTGCAGCATTTTGGTCATGTACCATAAATAGACTGTTTTCCTTGTAATTTTTTTTAATGAATCTTGCTCAAATTTGTAAGAACGTTTAAATAGACCAAATTTGCAAATCTCTGTATTAGAGTGAGTAATGAATTTAAGTTGATTTACCTTATTTCAGTTTTTAACCTCTGACAGAGCATCATATTCCTTCATGATGAAAATTTCTTGGACCAACGCTTGTCTCCAGTGAAGTGCAGCAGAGAAAACTATACACATTCTTGTCTATTTCATTAAAATTTATCTAAAATTACAGTTATTGGTATTTCAAATTTTTAAATAGTAAAACTACCTGTTTTGCTACTCAAACCAGTCAGGAAAAAAGAAGCAAACTCATGGAGACAAAGTATAAACTGAGAATGTGGCTATAGCTCCTGGAGCATTCAAAGTAGCATGGTCCAGATGTAGGTGAATCTTCTTGCCTTTCATGGATTTGGCATCATTGTACACATGACTCCATTCATTTTTTCTAATTAAATACAATATTTTAAAATAATAATAAAAAGAAATAAGAGGAAAAGACTCAAATAGCCTACTGAAATTTTCTTCACAGATTATTTTATCTTTAAATGTTTGGAAAATGAACATACCATCATAAATAACGGTGAAATGGTGAACATGGAAAAATTAAGGAAATTAGTGAAGTTCATGCTTTCATCTAAGAAAGATACAGTATTTGGTTAACCTCTATTCTCAACTAGTTATTCAGATGTCATTTGAATATATTAAATTTTATGATTTAAACATAAATAACAACCCTATTTTCTGCTTGGATGCTTCTTTCTGATGCAAAGCAGATCCAACCAAAAATCTTACAGCCCTGGGTTTCAAAAATTTATTCCCATTTCCATCAGATAAGTGTGGAGGGATTCTCTTTTCTTTTTCTCTGTTATGATTTGTTATAAATACTTTATAATTTTCAATATTTTATGATTGTTTCCTGTGTTATTTCTTTTAATGTTATAAATTTTCCTGTAAAAAATCCATTTTAGCTTCATTTTATAGATTTTATGTTATTTTTTGTCATTGCTTTTAATATACTTTAAAAATAAGCAACAAAATAACAAAGAATGATTGTGTGGCAAAATGTACCCTAAACTAGTCAAATAGGAGCAATTGTCTGGGAATATATTTATAACATAAATGATTAAGAAAAATGTCAAAGGATATGAATAGGCAATATCTAAAAGAGATAGTATAAACAGCCAGTAAACACGTAAAAGGATGCTCAACCTCATTAGGAGACAGGTAAATGTAAAATGATTTCCAGTCTTAAGTTGGCAAACGTGTAGGAGATTAATAATATCTAGCATGAGCAAAGTTTCAGGTAACTAAGCACTTTCATACACTGCTAATGAGTTGTGAATTGGTACAAAATTTTGGTGAAAAATCTAGTAATATATATTAAAATGAAAAAGAAACTCCTAGGGCTTCCCTGGTGGCGCAGTGGTTGAGAGTCCGGCTGCCGATGCAGGGGACACAGGTTCGTGCCCCGGCCGGGAAGATCCCACATGCCGCACAGCGGCTGGGCGTGTGAGCCATGGCCGCTGAGCCTGCGCGTCTGGAGCCTGTGCTCCGCAAAGGGAGAGGCCACAACAGTGAGAGGCCCGCGTATCGCAAAAAAAAAAAACAGTCCTAACATTTCTACTACGAAAAAGTTTATCCCACAATCAGAAAAATTATCATCAACCCATGTACAGTGGTACGTATTATAGTATTATTTGTAGCAGTAAAATGCTAGGATAAAAAGTACATTTCCATCATTAGTAAAATTGTTAAAAATATGGAACTTGATGTAGTTTTTGGAATTTTAGAGGCATATTTATTGATCGGGTAGGATATCTACATATTCATGTTATGTGAAAAAAAATTGCTGACTTTTTAAAAAGGTGAACTTTATTGAAACCCCCCCGCCCCCCAACACACACAGGAAAAGTACAGCATAAAGTATATGTTTCTGTGAGCATGGAAAACTCTATAGAAAGATAGTAATTGTGCTTAAAATGACTAGTACAGAGGATTAGAATAGACTTTAGTATGGGGTAGGAGATTATTATTTTTTATGTAACTTCGTATTTTTTTCCAGTTTTACAAGGAAACTATATTACTTTTACAATTGAACATCTAATTATTAAATAAAATTTGAAATTAAAGAAAAATTAAACTTAAAAATGCTAATTCACTTAAGCACAATTTTAAACTTGTTTTTTATATTGGGGAGTATACTCAGAAAGGATTGAGGCTTGATAATGTGTATTACTAAAACATTTTTAAGGAAGCTGTTGTGGAAAATGTTGATGTATTTTGTGGGAAAGAGTTTTGTCTATTGGTTGGTTTAATTGATGAGGAAAGAAGCCTGGTTTCTAAGGTTACAAACTTATTTTTCAGAAAATTGAATCATGGGAGTCTCCTGAAATCATTGGTTCTAGCTGCTACACTCCTTTTTGGGCTAGCAATGGTCCTGTTAATTTGATGTGACTGCAGAGTTTGTAATGTTAAATTCAGCAATAATACTCAATTTCCATTATTTACCAATTATTTAGTGCACATAACTATTTTCCACTCTGAGATTTCATGGAAAGGACATAATATTGGATAACATGGAAAATGTGACTATTGATTATAGTTGACTGGCAAAATTTCAAAATTTTTCCCAGAATATCTTTCATGAAATTAATGTTTCAGGAAAATATACCCCTTTTTCACCTGTCTTTGAATACCCAGAACTTTCAGCCACATGCCTTTAACTATCACATCTAGCCATTTTGATAAGTTATAGCATTGATGTATTCAGAGAACTGGAACTTTTATCTTTGCTAATTCTAAAATGCTTGATATGGTGAGAAATACACCAAAAATACTTCCTGGTATTTAGCCATTAATTAAGTATAAAGATAACTATCTAAGACTTTGGTTTTTATTATGGTTACTAAGCTTATATCAAAATTCCATCTTTTGGTCTAATTTGTTTAATCAGAAAAAAATCAAAACACACCTGTAATTTATGATTATTGGACGAAAGGGAGAGAACTTATTTTTCATTTCATACCTCCTGAAATGAAGGTTATATTTTTTTTACAAGAAAGATAGAAAAATCATATATTAACAGATGATAAGAAACTTGACACATATTTCAGATACACAGATACTATGTTTCATGTGTTTCTGGTGTTGAAAGTAAAAGGATATATATCTTAGAATTTCTACTCAATTGTATACCTCTATGTGCCTACTATCTGCTATGTTAGATTTTTAATCAATCAATATTTTAAAAAATTGTTAGCACATTCAAGTGTTTAGTTCCTGAGGATGGAGGGTTCATGAACACTGAATTTATACTTTCCATATTGATCCACTTATTACTGATACTTAAAATTTTAGAACTGATAATCACTTACTGTTCTGGGCAATATAAATTATTTAATCAGTTCCAAACTTTTGAAATAATTGTCTGATGTTTTAGAAACCAGAAACAAAAATTATAATAGGAGTTTAGACTATAATATATTGCTGCAAGGATAATTATTAAGGGAAAACACAGCTGACATTTTCTGATTTATGCACACAATCAGAGATGGAGTCCAAGGACTGTGACATAATTATCTTCATGCTAACAATTTTTGTAAATCTCTTGACGGAATTTTAGCTAATTTTAAAATGGCTTCTGAAGATTAGCACTTAAAATTGTTGGGGAAAATAGCACAATTTATTAGCAAGGGTATAATTGTAAACCTTCTAAATACTCATTGTGAATATCATTTAGACAGTAACTCCTGCTTTAGCAGCTGGTATATAAGACACCAGTTTATGGAGTCTTGAAACAACAGAGAGTGGAATCTAATTAAAGAGGATTACATGCCAATGAAAAATTATTAAAAACAGACTAATAGACAATTGTTATGAATTTAGAAGTCTCTGCCAACTTCTCTTTTTGATACAAATTTATGTAAGTAACTGTCAAGTAAAAGCCTTTATTTCTTCAAAACCAAAAGGATATTAGAAGGCTTCATTTTTGTGACTTAAAAATTATTGCTTTTCTGAATTTTAACTTAACACAAGAACTTTAAATGATTCTATTAAACTTTTCTCACATATTTAAAATGCACGTGTGCTTTTAAAGATATATGATTAGAAATACTATTTTAGGGTCTTTTGTTTGTTTGATATCTATCTAGTACCAAGCATTCCATGTTTATAGAGAAATCTTAGGCATATGTTTTTGTAAACAAAAATCAGTTTATCAGTTTAGGTACTGTTTATGGAGACTTATGTTGGATTGGATTGCATAATTTTTTTTTGTAATGTACATTTAAAATTTTTGATGCACTAAAGATTGTTAAATTTCAGTACTTCCAGTACTGAATTACTCCTTCCTGTTTGAATTGACTCACTTTGCTGTGATCTCAAGGGTTTTATTCCAAACAAGACAATGAGATAGCTTAAAATGATACATAGTCAGCTTTTAATTATTTTTTAATAGAATTTTAAAATAAGTGGTCCTTCCCAGCACTGGAGAAAAGACTATGTTTGCATATGTTCACATCTGTGAGTTTACCTGATGTCTAACTTTACATCGTACATGCTATGTATGGTACTGTTGTAATACATTATGCATTGCATTACGCAGCCATATGGTCTGTAGACATTTGTAGATTTTGAGCAAAGTAAACGTATTAAAGATTAAGTGCTGAACACTGAGAATGATGTGTTTTCTGTGTAATTAAGTGCATGAATAAGCAGATTGGATTCAGTAAATGAGACACTTGTTTAAGATTTTTAAAGTGGATGATGTTCCTAAAGACAATCCTTCACGTGAAAAACTTAACTGTCTAAAATTGTCTTTGAGATGTAGAAAAATACCACTGATGTCGGAGTAGTAATAATGGAATTATTCCACTCCCCCAACACTGTCAACCTTGACCTCAAACTTTTTCTCATCTGCTGAGATATCCCTATTCTGGAAAGAACACCCACTGCTTCTGAGATAAGCTGCCCAAGGACAAGGGATTGTTTAATTTTAAAGCCTCCAGATTATATCAAATTTTTAATTTTGAATAGGCTTAAGATCCTATATAGAACAACTGTGTACCTCTGCCTTTCTAGTGGTGGTAATTAATTTAGTGGGGGCATACTGATGTTAGTAAAACTATTAGTAAGTAGTTTATTTTCAAGCTTCCACACGGCAAAGGTAAATAGCTGTTGGATCATGTGGTTATGGGCATTTTAATGTAGATTACTCAGACTGGTACTGATCCTTCTCTACGATAACAAATCAGCCAGTATATGAAGTGCTTGGTACCATGAATTTATTAGTATTAAGAAAATGAATTTAATTTTTTGTTTTGGTAGAAATACTTTTTATAGAAATTAACTCATAAATATATAACACTTGAAGAGTTGTCTTTTGGGAATGTTCTGATCTTGGAATTAGGTTTTTCTTATTTGCCTCATTTAGCATAGCAGGGCTCAAAATATCTACCAGAGGGTTATTTGAAGGTATACAAAGTTCTGTCATTTATTTGAAGTTCAAAGCAAGGAACTGCCAAAAGCGAGCTAATTCCTGGTAAACCGTGGTCTGCATGCATTCCAGTGCTAAAGAGGTATTTAAATATGAGCGCACATACCCTAGCTTAGGAGACAAATAAGGTGATCAAAGCTTCCATTCCTTCTGTAGCTTTCTGTCCATCTTCCACCGTATCACTGAACACAGGAAGGTCCAGTTTGGCCAGTAAGCTTTTGCCGTTCATCAAAAAAATATACACCCATGCTATTCAGTAGATATCATAGGCTGAACTGGATGAGAGTGCTGTAAATGAGCTAGGATTTGAAGCAGCGTCTTGAGAAAATGATACAAATGTAGATTATGATTTGTAATCCAATTTTTTCCCCACTTTTCTTATTCTTAGCAGGCATAATCTATAAACACCATCAGTTTCTAGTACTTTCAGGTTTTTTTTTGGTTTTGTTTTGCTTTCTTGTTTTTTTTCCCCTCCATTTTAGCAATTTATTAAGTACTTAATTGGAAGTCCTTGTTTTCTTACTATAGTGACTTGCAAATAGTTTTCTTTTTGATTTTTTTTTTGGCACCACAAGAGCATTTTGTTGTGACTTACGAGTATGTACAGGAAAAATTATCTTAAAAAGTTTGGGAGATTAAACTGGCAGATAAAGACTTGTTTGGGTTAGCTCTACCCAAATGTCCATTAGGAGTACTTAACTCTAGAATCATAGGAGAAAATGAGTTATAAAGCTCAACAAGGGCAGTGTCTATTCATGTCCAGTAAAGGCACTGGTAATGATCTCTTTGTGGAATGCAAGAATACTCTATGCTGTCTCTTTTGAAGTAACAATTTTTAAAGTCTGATTTCTTTTCATTAGAATCTATGCTCACTAACCAACATTGATTTTTATTTGCCATTCCATATTGAGTTTCCTGAAAGTTAAATTTCACTGTTTATGTTATCGTAATAGTCTGGTCCATGTAACAGTTTCATGTAATAAATGACTGCATTTGCACTCTACTTTGGTATCTCTGTTTCATTTAACTTGGTTAATGTGAGACAAAATATGAAAGGCAGACTGACAAAATTAGCTGTTAAGTTTGCGAGACTGAATAACCAAATTTGAACCATGAGGTAGTTGTCAAGATAAGGCTACAATGGAAGGTCTCTTGGAGGAAAGATAGCTAGCTGCCTTCACTGACATCATTTTGCACTTTTAATTGAAGGTAGCATCTGATTCATGTATGTGAAAGTTCCTAGACCATCCATTCAACAAGCCTTTAATGGTTAACTACTATGTGGAAATGTAGTAGTAAATAAATTAATAAAAAAATCCTCTTGCCTTCATAAGTATAGTCAATATTTATAAGTAAAAAACAACCACTTGCCTTTATGAATACAGTCAGTATTTTAAAAATACCATAACATGTAATATAATGTTAGGTATAATAAATGTTATGAAGAAGAATAGTGAAGTAAGTAATAGTGAAAGGCGGCAGAAAGAGTGAAGATAAATTCATTTTTAGAGACAGTGGTTAGGGAAGATGTTTCTAAAGAAGTGCCATTTAAATAGAGACCTGAATGAAATGAAAGAGTAAACCATGTGAATATTTGGCAGAAGAATATTTCAGGCAGAGGGAACAGCATGTGCAAAGGCCCTGAGGAGAAAGGGTGCTTTTGTGTAGAAGGAACAGCAAGGAGGCACTGTCACTGGAGCAAACTGAGTTCAGGAAGCCTGGTAGCAAATGAGATCATTCCTATCAAACAGAGCTTGAAGGTGAGCAAACTTTGCAGTTGAAGTAGTAGATTTTCATTATTTAAATTGCTCTTTGAAAGGCTTTTCCCCCTCAAGATTAGGTGAATAAGTAAATAATAATGACTTCTAAAAAGCAAATATTAAAGTTTATATAGTGATTTGAGATAAGCAGTGTCTGGCACATAGTACTCCACAATATTTTTTGAAATAATGATAATTGTTTTTCATTTGGTTATCCTGTAAACCAAGTGAGATTCATTCAAAATCTAACCATACGGGGACTTCTCTGGTGGTCCAGTGGTAAAGAATCCGCATTCCAATGCAGGGGGTGCGGGTTAGATGCCTGGTCAGGGAACTAAGATCCCACATGCCTCAGGGCAACTAAGCCTGTGCGCCGCAACTACTGAGCTCGAGCGCCTCAACCAGAGAGCCCGCATGCCACAACTAGAGAAGAGAAAAGAATCCGCATGCCACAACTAGAGAGAAGCCTGTGAGCTGCAACTAAGAGCCCGTGTGCTGCAACGAAGACCTGAAACAGCCAAATAAATAAATAAACAAATATTTTTTTAAAAAAAAGAATCCAAAAAAGACAAAATATAACCATACATTATGTAAAGACCTATGTGGTAATTTGAATAAGAAATTAAGATTAAAAAGTAAATACTCAATCTTGAATTTTGTTTACCTCCTTTAGATATAGGAATTAATGCTCAGCAGGTAGGATTCTGCAGCAGAACTGTTTTTAATTTTTGCTCACCTTGGGAAAGTACTAAAATATTACTTAATTTTTACCATGGATACGAGTTAAAATTTAAAATACTTCAAGGTAATTGTAGCTAAAATACATTTTGACTTAGACTGTGAGCCTGGAAATGAGATTTATTCTATCCATTTAAAAATGTATAGCACTATTTGAACAGTGCTTTCTTGTTTAGAGTATATTTTCACATACATGATCTCATTTAATTTTTCCTCACAACACTTTGAAGTGTGTGTCATTACTTTTATCATTTTCATTGATATCTTCATTTCATGAGGAAATATTTGCAGACTGAGATGTTAAGCATTTTCCTAAGAATATATAAACAGTTTACTTGCAAAGCTGGAACTTAAAAACAGATTTCCTGTCTCCACAGCTCCTATGTCTCCTACTATATTATATTCTATTTCACTGTGACTCATACGAGATTCTCCTAGACAGGCCTTGATTGTAAGCTGGCCACCATTAGTGAAATGACATTAGCTAAACATGATTATGTCTTAATGTTCGCTGAAAGGATTAGACTAGTTAAGACATACCGAAGGGAAAAGCAATTATCTATTGAAATATGAAACTCTGGATTAGAACTGGAAATCGTATATTGGTATTAGAATATTCATCTGGAATTTAAAAAATCTGAATATAATTATTATTTCTTACTTCAGTCATAAAGAACTTCAGTGGGGCTAGTTTTGAGGCTTTTTGCTGAGTGCCAAGATTTAAAACATAACATTTTACTGGAAGAGTAAGTTCATCTAATTGACTCATTCTTTGGAGGAACTTAGACCTTAGGAATTTCTGACTTCATGAGAAACATAGGCATTGGTATTAACTTTTCCCTGTTTACCTTACTGCCTAAAGAAAATCATTAAATTAATCAATGCTAAATTACCTTAGAGTTGTAGCTTTATAGCTTGGAGTGTGCTATTTTACTTAAATTGTTCAGATTTTGAAATGTAAATTTATTTATTTTTCGCATCTTTCTTGGAGTATAATTGTTTACAATGGTGTGTTAGTTTCTGCTTTATGAAATGTAAATTTATAATTGCCTCCATAAAACTTGTGGCCTCTGTGGTGTTAATTCCCTGTGGGTCCTGCAGGCTTCCAGTCATCTGAGATTTGTAATGATCGCATTAATATGTGATCATTTGTAATGATCACATTAATATGCAAGTATTCTTCCACTGGATGTGGGACATACTTGCCTGATAATAGTTTCCTTTTTGAACTGAAATTGTGTTTTTGAACATGAAGAGGTTTTTTTTTTTTAAACCTTCGTATCCTCAGTGACTACCGTGTATCTGGCACCTATTAGAATCTAAATGAATATTGAATGAATGAATGAGTGAATGACTTGCTTTCATTTTAGCTTGGCAACAGGATTGACTTTTGCAACATATTTTTTTATTAGTAATATGAATACTTAAGCATCATTATCAAACAGTAGAAATTTGCCAGCTTTTGGACCCCTTGCTTCTCAATGTACTTGGACATTATATTTGTAACTTTCATTTCTATGTCATCTAGGTCCATTACAAAAATCATCCTTCCTCATATTAAAATTTGGTGCGCATAGACGTAGGGCTATAGATGGGCTTCAGGGGATCCACTGGCTCATTGAAATTGTATGTAGCATATTGTATATATATGCATATGAATTTTTTGTGAATATTTAATTTTTTAAGAGGAAAGGATCATGATTTTCATTATATTCTCATAGGGATCTTATGATCAAAAAGTTAAAAATCTTCTTTTTCCCATAAAGACTGTATTGATTTTACTTTATTACTCATTAGAATCACTTGGAAGACATGAAAAATGCACTTTTTTCTACCTCACTCCATAATGTCTGATCCATTAGGATTATGGTGGGGTTCATGGATACTCTTCTTCTTCCTCCTCTTTATTCTTTTCCTTTGCTTCCTCCATTTATTGAAAACCTTCTATTTGTTTGGTGTACTAAGTGATTTACATGTATTATTTAATTTTGATGACCATGCTAGAAGGTTCAAGTATATTTTGCTTAGAATAAACTGAGTGTCCTGCCTAAGGACCTATAACTAGTAGGCAGTAATGCTGAGGTCTGAGGCTAGAGCCAATTCCACTACCTTTGCCTTCTCACCCCTCCTCAGCCCCTGTTAATCTGGAAAATTTTGACTCATTTCAAAGACATGTTTAGAAGTCATTAACTCGTAGACATCTCTGCTCTAGGAGAGTTAATTCCTCTCTCTTCTCTATATTATCACCGGATTGTGATCAATATGGGGGTCTTTTCTTATTTACCTTTATATCCCTGATGCTTAGTATGATGCCTAACAGTAGATTTTCAAGTTTTTTTTTCTGAATTGAAATTTAATTGATTAACTTCAGCTTTTGTTATTTAGTAATTATGAGACTAAAGTTCTAGTAGCTGTGCCATTAACTCTCTGTGACCTTAATAATATAAAACTGTTTCCTCATTTATTAAAATTAATTTACTAATTTAAAAAAATTAGGTTACTATATAAATTTTAGATCCAATCTATTTAGTTCTAGTTATTGTGATTATTTCATAAAGGAAATGCTGTACTAATAGAAATTAAATTATATGGTAATACCATCAATTCTTTTATTTAATCGTGTAATTTGCTGAATTTTTTGCTTCTTTCCTGCCCCATCCAGCATGTGAATCACTAGATACTTGGTTGGATTTGTTATTGTTTGGTTTAGTTAAGCAAAGATATTTCAGTGATCGTGTTTAAATTTCTCAGCATTCAGAGATCTTCTTGTGTGTTACTTTGCCCCCATGTTGCTGTTGATATTTTACTCATTTGTTTTATCATAACTTTATACAATCCTTAATACAGATGAGATATTAAAACACTGTAAAATCTATCACAGTTGAAACCCTAGACCTTCTCTCAACCCATGGGGATTCATTTGGCAGGAGGCCACCAAAACCAGTTCTTTTTGATGCTTAGTTTCTAGTTTCTACTTTAATTGCTGCCAAAATCTGAGCACTTGGGAATTTAATTGCTCATTATATTTGTCACAGTGGTGTCACAGACCCAAATAAAGACTGTTGCATGCAAAATATTTATGGATATTAATTTTGCCTAAACATCTGGATATTGGATTCCTTATTTTCTACCTTGTAAAGTGTAGCACATCCAGAAAGAAAGAAAACAGTATTCTGTACAAACTTATACCCCACTTTATTAGTAAACTATTATCCGTCCAATCCAGTTATCTAAACTTAACAACAAATGTCTAGAGGAGGACCTATGCAGAACTTTATTATATTCACTTTACTCAGTTTACTCTTTTGAAGCAGTCTCTGAGGGATTTGAGTCTGGCTCTCAAAACTCCTTGGGTTCAAATCCCTGCTTTATCCCTTATTAGCTATATGACCTTAGACAAGTTATCTTAATCTCTCTGTGCCTGTTTCCTCAGTTGTGAAGTATGGATCTCAATGGTTGTTGTGCAGATTAAATGGATAAAGTTCCTAGAAAAGTGTGTAACACAGAGTAAGCCCTTCATGTTATTAGCTAGTTTACTATTAATATAATTCATCTTTATACGCCAAAAAACTATAACATTTACCTTGGTTGCTGATATGGATTTCCAGTTTCCTACTAATTAAGTAGAGATAACATTTGCCTGTTGTAGCCAATGGAATGTCTGGTCAGCACTAAATTCAATACTTTTCATGTCCTTCCATTTTTTCTGTGTGTTCCCACTTTCTTGCTCCATGGTATTTAGGCTAATAGGCCTGTTTTTTGTTCCAGTGTTTTATTACTAATCACTGATTTTTCTTGTTCTTGTACTTGCTAATCTGAGGAGTAGTTTGTTCATTCATTCTCTCCCTGTGTCCCCTTTTCCTTTTTAGTTACCCTTTGCCTTTACCTTCCTTCTTTCCTACAAAATAGATTGTCTTGCATCTGCTGTGATGGTTGCAGCTCTCTCATGCAATTATCTTGGTCAAAGGAAATTACGAGGCACTTGAAAAATAGGAAGTATCGGTCATCACCATGCGTGAGTTCATTTTTAGAATTGTTTGAAAGTTTTTTACATCCTGGAAAGTCCCCTATGCCTTACTTATGCCTGAAATTGTATTCTGGGATAATCCTACACTAACATAGAGAATCCCCTTGAAACAGGAGGGAAGGGGGCAGGGCACAACCTTTAAAATAATGACATAGCCATAGGACATTACAAAAACTGGTTAAAACCAACTAGGTACAAGATGGTAGAAGATTTGACTTCCAGTATACCTTGAGCCTCATTATATGCTCATTGTAGTACATTAGCATGCTAAATGACACACGCACCAGCGCCGTGACAGTTCTGAGGCCAACTATAAATGGTCAGAAAGTAGGTGGTGGCTCAATTCCTGGAAATCCCCACCCCAGCCCCAAAATAATTGGAATAATCCTCCCACTCATTAGCCTATGAAATTACCCAGCCCATAAAAACTAACCACCTCATATTTCGGGGCCTGTTGCCTTCTAAGATGGCCCACACTCTGCCTGTGGAGTGTGTTTCTTTCTGAATAAATCCACTTCTTACCTATCACTTTGTCTTTCACTGAATTCTTTCTGCGACAAGAACATCAAGAACCTGAGCTTCATTAAGTCCTGAGACCAGGTGTGTGATCTCAATTAAAAGACCGTGGGTTCAAGTCCCAATCTGGGTTACATGGTTTCACCCTGTAATGAACAGCGTATTAAGTTATTTGTTATTTAAACATAAGTTTATAATTGTTTTTAGATCCGTGCTCATATGAACTGGGCTGAGAATAGACTTTGTTAGAAGACATTGGCACCATTTTACTTACAGTTGTCCCTACTGTTAGGAAAATGTTACTAATGGTGAACGTGAGAGTGTCTCTCTGCCTCTCATCTAAAGCATCTGATGCTTAATTTTATTTATGGAGAGGATGAGCAGATAAAAATGTTAGTTGCTTGAGATGCTTATCTCATTCTGGAAAAAGACTAACATTTGTCTTAATTAGAATTTAACTCTTGTATCTCTTCTTTGGTACTTCCATATATTGTTCTTAAAAAAAAACCTTGGATTTGATTTCTTCAGGACACAGGTATTTTTGGTGAAGGTAACAATTAGACTGTTTAAATGTTTACAAGACTTATTTATTTCCTCTATTGTTCTGTTGGGCACAATAAGTTTTCTGCAGACTCAGGGAGTATGAAACATGGAGCATTCTTTCCTTTTCTGTTATTCAATAATCATTTTGGGTTCCCATTCCACTTCATGGTAAAATATGTCATTTTAACCACTTCCAGATAAAATCACTATTAAATTTGAGGCTTCTTATCATTAAAATGAAGAAATACCTTCAGATGCTCTGGAACACTTTCTCTCTCAGTCTACTCTGATATCTTTGCCTGTCCTCAATTCCTGGAGCCATAGTGAGCCCAGTGGGGCTACTTAAGGTTTCTGTGTCCAACTTTTCTCTCACTCTGTCTTTAGAAGAATGTTGTTATCTCCTATCTCTGTGGCTGGAAAAGCTAGGCAATCAAGCAGTCTTTCCACCCTATTGTTTGTGTATGCCAAGGATAGGCCTTTAAAAACTCAAAATCCAGAAATTTTGTTTCTTCTTTAATGTCCTTCACGAACTTGTTTCTCTGCAGCAGTGGAGACCAAAATAAAGTTTAAAACCACAGTGCAGGTAGCTAAGAGGAGGAAAGTGATGAGGGATTTCAGGACCAGAAGAAAAAACAGACAAACAAGAAAGTATATGTATTTTTTCTTTATGCTCTCAATTTACCACATAGAAGGGAGGCAAATGCATTTTTTTGTAGTAACATCTAGACTCGTTTGAGATTCTGAAACCATCTGTATAATTTTTAAAAATATAAATCTGAAAGAGTAAAATTTCCGCAAGAATTCTGTTTAGAAAAGGTTGTCTACACATGGATTTTACTGTGAATTGACCTTTTCCAAAAATTGATCAGATTAACATTCACTTTTTTGAAATGATTTATAAATGATAAGAAATAGTAAAAGCTTATTTATTTTTTGCTTTTTACATTTTATTGTACAGCTTTTCCCAAGGGACTCAGAAATGGATATTGGGATGAAAAGAGGTTTTTGTGGACTCCATCGGTGTTTGCTTTTGATTTAAGCTGCTGTGTCACACGGTTGTAGCAGGCTGCCTTAAATATTTGTTATCTATGACTTTGTTTTGCTGTGGGCATTATTGCTCTGGTCTAGGGAGTTACTTTAAATGGCTAAATTGAGATCTTAAAATTCTCTCTTAATTACAGTAGTGTGACTTTTCTAGCCTTTCCATTGATTTTAATGATTAAATCTCACATTTCCTATAGGTAGCGTCTGAGAAGACAGTACCCTAACTGAAGACAATTGTTCTTAAATAAATAGATTCAGATATAATGTTATTTGATTTTGTTAATCTCTGTTGGTAAAATCAAAGTTTCTAAGATTTTCTTGAAAACCAACCATAAAAAACAAAAATACCTCGTCAAGGTACAGATTTATTTCTATTAAATGACTCCATTTAACAAACAAATTTGTATGTATATATGTGTGTGTATATGTTTATGTATATCCAAAGTAGGAGATATATTAAAAATGAAAAATACGCCCAAAACAATTAAATAGAAATATCTATTTCCACATCTGATTTATAAACCACCTGTGGGGAAGTGATAGGTGCTGTTTTCCATATCAAGAGTCAGTAAAGTTTGAAAGAACAACGTTATGAAACCTTTTTCCAACTTAAGATTTAAATGTAAGACTCTTAGCAGTGATTCATCTAAATTGATGGGGTTGGGTTTATGGCAAACCTAGATAGAAATAAGTATAATTATATGACCACAGAGAAAACATGTATTGTTTTCCATTAACAGTTAAATTCAGGAACAAGAATGAGATATAGAATCAGTAATCCTGAATTTGAGTATTGATTCTACCATAATCACATAATTTGAATATATTTTAGATGAAAACAATTTGAGTTAGATGGGAAATTAGTTGGAATGAATAATCCCAGTCAATGATATTTATTTTTTCTTAATACTTTTTAAGCTTTTATTTCATTTTTAGCCATCTATTCTTGTTTTATATTTATAATAGCATTAGCAACAAACCACCAAACCAAACCAAAAAGGAATTAGCTAAATAAATAATAGCACATGGGTGCAGTAGAATATTATGCAACTCTAAAAATTGTATTGTGAAGTCTGTTTAGAATCATGAATAAATACTAGTCATCTGTTATTAAGTTTAAATATATGAAAGTTAAAAACAGTACATTCCAAATATTATATAACTAGTAGTTGTGTTTGGGTCTTTTCAGGTATTCGCTTAGCCCAAGTGGCACTATTTGAGTATCAGTTGTTCACATTAAGCTATGTTGTAGGTTGAATATAGCAAATAAGTGTAACTGATTTTATTATATGACTTTATTTTCTTTTACTGCTTTGTGTACATCCTTATACCTCTTTTTGGGTGTGCAAAAGTAAAGAAATCAAACTGATGATTGGAAACTTTTTTTGGACAATTTGAAATATTAAAACTTTCATGAACTCATTGGCAAATAATCAGGAGGCATAAATCTTAATTAGTCAAGTGCATATTTAATAGAAAAAATAAATATTGGAAAAGTCCAGTCCTATCTTATATTAAATTTCTTTTATTGCTAGCAATTATTTTGTTGTATTATATTTTACAAAAATAGCATATTCAGCACAGAATATACAGATACTTCCAAAATCTTTAAAAAAATGCTTAATTTTTAAAATCTTGAAATCAAAAAGAAATATAAACCTATAACTGAAACTTTGGAAAATATTGAAAACTATAAGTAAAAAAATAAACCCTTGTTTATTCAACATTTTGAGATAATCTGAGTTACTATTTCATTTCTAGTCTTTTTTGGCTTTGCTTGTTTTGTTTTCCAAAACTGTAATCATATCATACAACATATTCAATTTTATAGTGTCTTTTTAAAAAAAATTACACAATGTCAAATAAACATTGGCTAACTCTATCTAAACAGCATTTGTAATTAATGCATAATATCCCTCAAATTTAAAGTGCTTTATTTAACCATTCTTTTATGTTGAAAATTTAGAATCCCCCCCAATATTTCACTGTCATAAAAATGCTGCATTGAACACCTATGAACATAAAGCTTCTAAAAAATATTATTATTTCCATAGAAATATTTGAAAGGGCACTATAATCTGTTCAGTGTAAAATTTATATTTGTCCCCCCCACCTCTTTTTTTTCCTGAATAAAGAAAGGAAAACTCTGCTTTCTGCCTTAGAGGTCCAGACTAATTTTTATCCCAGAAGTACTGGGAAAGTGTTTTTCAAAGGCCATCTAATTCGAATAATTTAGTTATTCATCTTTGCAATTACAGTCATATAAATGTCATTCTTTAAGACTATCACTCTATAGAGAAAAAGTTCATAGTTTAGTTAATGAAGTATCAAAAATTTATCAGGGTAAGTTACAGGAATTGGAACATTAGTACAGAATTTTAGTAAATAATAAAATGTTATTTTATTATTATTAGCTGGTAGCTAACACTTACTGTGTCAGATACTTTGAACTTCTTTATCTGCATTCTTTAACTGTAGTGATATATTACTGCATTATGATTCCTTCACCAGAATTCAAACTCTCTTCTTAAAGCTTTTTATTGCAGTATTACAAATGGAAAACTAAATAGATCTTAAGTATTCAGTTCCATGAATTTTCACAAAATGAATTAAACAGTGCCCTAGAAGACCTTCTTCTGTCTCCTGTAGTCAGTATCCACTAATTTCCAACACCTTGATTAGTTTTGCCTACTTTTAAAATAGTAGCTTTATTGAGATATATTCACATACCATAAGGTTCACTCATTTAAAATGCATATAATTCAGTGGTTTTTAGTATATTTACAGTGTTGTGCATCAATCGCCACTAATTTCAGAAATTTCATGTCCCCAAAAAGAAACCCCGTTACCATTAGCAATAATTCCTTCCCTCTCTGCAGCCCCTGGCAACCACTAATCTCCTGTCTCTATGGATATGCCTGTATTTGACATTTTATATAAATGAATTGATACAATGTGACCTTTTGTATCTGGCTTTTTCACTTAGCATAACGTTTTTAAAGCTCATCATGTATCAGAACTTACCTTTTTATGGCTGAATAGTATATCATTATATTGGTATACCATATTTGCTTATCCATTTATCATTTTATTGACTTGCATTTTTTCTACTTTTTATGTTATGAATAATGCTGCTATGAACATTTGTATATATATATGTGGGTATATGTCTTGATAACTGTAGGCTTATAGTCATATTTGAAATCAGGAAGTGTTAGGCCTTCAACTTTGCTATTCTGTTTTTAAGAAGGTTTTGGCTATTCTGGGTCCCTTCTATTTTCATATGAATTTTAGAATCAGCTTATCAAAATCTGAAAAAAAAAAGCTGGGATTTTGACAGGAATCACATTGAAACTTTAGATTAATTTAGGGAGTAGTGCCACCTTAACAATATTGTCTTCTAACTCATGAACATGGATGTCTTACCATTTATTTTGGTTTTCTTTAATTTTTATCATGATGTTTTGTACTTTTCAGTACACAAGTCTAATGCTTCTTTTGTTAAAGTTATTAAGTAGTATTCTATTCTTTTTTATATTCTTATAAATGGAATTGTTTTCTTACTTTTATTGTTGAACTATTCACTGTAGCTTTGCTTATTTTTGTTTCCAAGTTATTATTTTTTTAAAGGTAATTTTTAAAAATTTATTTATTTAATTTATTTATTTTTGGCTGCGTTGGCTCTTCGTTGCTGTGCGCAGGCTTTCTCTAGTTGCAGTGAGCGGGGTCTACTCTTCGTTGTGGCACGCGGGCTTCTCATTGCGGTGGCTTCTTTTGTTGTGGAGCACGGGCTCTAGGCACCCGGCCTTCAGGAGTTGTGGCTCGCGGGCTCTGGAGCGCAGGCTCAGTAGTTGTGGTGCACGGGCTTAGTCACTCCGCGGCATGTGGGATCTTCCCTGACCAGGGCTCGAACCCATGTCCCCAGCATTGGCAGGCAGATTCTTAACCACTGTGCTACAAGGGAAGCGCAGCTTTGCTTGTTTTTGAAATTCATTTAAGTGGAATAATTTTCCTATGTGATCTTTTGTATGTCACTTTATTTAATACTATGGCTGTGAGATAATCCATGTTATTCCACATAGATGTCGTTTGTTCATTCTCATTGCTATGTATTTTCCATTGTAGTAATATAACACAGTTGATTTATATATTCCATCTTTATGTGCATTTGACTTGTTTCCAGTTTGGGGAAATTTGGATAGTGCTACAGTTAACATTCTTGTATACGACTTTAGGCAAACATATTACATATTTGTTCTGGGTGTATTCCAAGACATGAAAATTCAGCTTTTGAAAGTGCTACCGAAAAGCTTTATCAAGTGGTTTTAACAATTTACAGTTCTACCAGCAGTGCTTCAGTTGCTTTTTATACTAAAAAAACCCACTTTTGTATCATCTATCTTTTTCATTTTACACATTTTCAAAGTGTGTAGTGATATTTCATTTTTAAAATTTGCATCTTTATCATGACTAATGCTGTTGAGCATGTTCTTTTAAATTAGTTATTTGTATAGTGTCTGTTCTATAGTGTTTATATAAGTCTTTTGCCCATTTTACATTGAATTGTCTGTTTTTTTTTCATATTTACTTGTAGGAGTTCTTTATTTATTATAGATATGAGTGATTAAAACAGTGTGATACTAGCACAAATATAGGAAATTGAGCAGTTGACCATTATGGACCCCAGAAACAGACCCTATGTATACTGTGTCTTACTTTATGGAAAAGATGAATTAAAGTGGGGAAATGATGGCCTTTTCAAAAAATAGTACTGATTTAACCGCTGACCTGTATGGTGTGATTTTTCTGTTATACACGTATTCAAATATCAATCCCAGATGAATTACACATCTAAATGTGAAATGCAAAGTAATAAAGCTTTGTGGAAAAAATATAGGAAAATAAATTTATAACCTTGAGGAAATCAAAGATTTCTTAAACAGGACACAAATAGCACTAACCGTAAATTAAAGCAATAATAAATTTGGCCTCTTTAAAAATAAGAAATTCTCGGGCTTCCCTGGTGGCGCAGTGGTTGGGAGTCCGCCTGCCGATGCAGGGGACAGGGTTCGCGCCCCGGTCCGGGAGGGTACCACATGCCGCGGAGCGGCTGGGCCTGTGGGCCATGGCCGCTGAGCCTGCGCGTCTGGAGCCTGTGCTCCGCAATGGGAGAGGCCACGACAGTGAGAGGCCTGCGTACCGCCAAAAAAAAAATAAAAAAGAAATTCTCTTTATGGAAAGATACTATTAAAAAGTGAAAAGACAAGACACAGATCAGGAGATATTTGCAAGTTACATATCCAAAAAAGGACTTTTATCCATAATTCAAATTAGGTACATTTTGCTAATTTTCAAGATTTTCATTGTAAAACATGTAACTATGTGTTAAAAAGGATCTTTGCCTTAATTTGGCCGATCTAAAAAAGATATCAAGGTAAGATAATGGTATATATAACAATGGGTTTTAAATCAATGAATTCTTACACATTGGAAATTATTAATCTAAATTCTGTATTTTTGTAAAATCCAGCATACTTATTTACAATTTAATATAGAACCCATTAATGTTAAAATTTTATTATTTAGTTTTATTGTCTGTTAAATTAACTAAAATGCTAAATCCAGTTATTTTATTACCTAAATACATGAAATCTAATGTGCCAAAAGATTCATATGGATACATTTTTTAGGGTAAAATTTAATCCTATATATTATGTTCTGATAACTTATTAGGGTCATGTGAGATTAAGTTAGTTTTACATATAAAAACATAATTAAAATTAAACAAAAAAACTCTTAGAAAATTCAGTCCAGTAATGCTAAGAGCCTGATGCAATGTCACATAATTTTAATGAGTGGACTTATTTATTTTCAAATATATATACACATATATATATTTGTGAACAATTTGTATATAACTGTTATTTAAAGATCTAATTTTAAAATTTTGACTTCAAAATGTTTGAACTTTTATTATTATATTATGCCTGGGCTTTATCTTTCCTTATCAGTAAATACTAATATTTTAGAACTGGGTATTTATCATATACAATTTATTGTGATTTCAAACTTTATTGACTTTCTTTTGAATTCCAGTTGGCTTTGGTATACTTGAGATTATTTTAGAGAACTAATTTTTAAACCTCAAAACTCTAGAAGTTGTACTACTTTTATATAATACTCATTTCTTCTATTTACCCAATTTTGAAAAATTGATAAGAAGACTTCTGTGACAGCTGTAACATAAAACGTTTTTATTTTGTTACTGTTGAATTCACACTGTCAATTTTAATGAATCCTACCCAATTAAAATGGTGTGCATATTTTTGAGTCCATAATCAATATAATCAATTATATTTTACATAATTGCATAGATATAATTTTATCTCAGTATGTTGGGGGATTAATGCATTTTTCTAATATGTTGCAGAATTGCGAGAAGCTGGAGAATAATTTTGATGACATCAAGCACACGACTCTTGGTGAACGAGGAGCTCTCCGAGAAGCAATGAGGTAAGTCTGGGTCACCATAGCAACAGTCACAGATGTGGTAAAGAAAAAGTCATTCTTCATTATTGGGGGAACAAATGAGTTCATTGCCACCATTCAGCTCTGTTCTCTAAGGTATTAATTTGTCAGTGGAGAGACTTCCCTTGAGGCTGTACTTTGGTTTTGAAGCTGCATAAATGTTAAGCCTCAGTGCACAGTAAAAAATGTAAATGTTTAATTTGTTACTTAAAATGCTTAAGGGGTGTCTTGTTTTATATTTATACTAAACTGTGTGATTGAATGGAAATGTTGTTCATCTACATTCTGCCTGTATAAAAAAATAAATAGTACAATGGTGTTTTAACTGAGTAGTATTTTCTCCTAATTAATATTTAACTAAAATATTTTATAGGATTATACCATTGTATTTTTAAACTGATACACGTTTTCATACTATTATAAAGCATACAGATTAACTTTTTTTCAAATACAGCAGTCTATAATGAACCTGATGGGTTTTCTTTTTCTTCCTTTTTAACATTACTATTTCTGAATATTTTTCTGAAATCTCCCTAAACTTAATACCTTTTTAATAACTTTTAGGAAGCAGTCTTTAAATCCATCTGATCAGAATCAATGAAGGCTTTTACTAGGCATTGAAAATGTGTGAAGAATAAAACTTAGCATCCTTACAGCTGGAGAAACGACAACAAATGATGTTAATCTTAAAAGTTCTGAGCTTGAACCTTTGAGTGGGATAATTTCCAGTATATTTGTACAGAAATAGTATATTTGCCTTGATTTAGCCTGTGAAACTAAAATTGATTTTTAAAATATATCTGCTTCTATCCATGCTCATTTTTTAAGGGCTTAAATTAAGGCTAAAGAAAAAATTTTAAATAGGAGAAAGGATAAACCTGTGAAGCTCCCTAGAAGGGTATTTTGGGCACAATTTTGTTATTGCTGGCACACAGTTACCATATACTTTAGGCTAGAAGCTGCTCTCATTTAGTGACCTCCCTTTTACCATGCAAGCAGCAGGGGAAAGTAATTAAATTTAATAGAAGCTGCCCTCATTTTGAAGCCACTTCTATTTAAAACCACAGGGGGAGGTAATTAAATTTAATGGAAACAGTAGCTTCTACACAAAGATACATGGTACTTCTATATGGATGATTATGATGTCACAAAAAGAGGAATAATATATTACTAGTATTGAGAAATTACCAGCTGGAGCAAGTGAGCCTATTTTATTGTTAATGTCTTTACTAATAAAAAAGAGGGAAAAATAAAACTGAGTCCACAATAGAGAGTTTGTATCTATATACAATGCAAGTGGACATTCTCAGAAAGTAAAAGTTATTGAAAATAGTCGTAAATTTAAAATAAAGAGTAAAATGTATTGTGGAAAAGGCCAATGCAGAAGTTATGACTGAACTGCTGTTTTTCAATATATTCTTTATCCTCTACCTGAAACTACCACAGGTATAAATTGAAAACATCATTTTTGTAAATGTTTATTGTAATAACTTTGAATATGTTAAGCATAACATCAATATTTATTTAGAACTGTACAGTTATTCTCTGTATTTTTATATCTATTCAGTTTGAAGTAAACCCATAGACCCAAAGGAAGACAAAGAGAATGCCAGCTCTGAAGCTTTGAATAAAAGGCCAAAAACATAGAAAGAATTGCAAAGGGGCAATGTGAATGAAAATGGGTGTGAGTGAGGGAAATACAATGAACAAGGGAAGGATGTAATTAGTATAGAAAATTCATCATCAAGAAAAAAACAAATTGAATTATGGGAGAACTGTGTTGGAAGAGATTATAAAATTCTGCCAAATTTTGTAATACTTGCCATCTTTGAAAATTCTGCTTTTCAAAAAGTAGAGATGAATTAATGAGAAAAACAAGTATTACCTGATTGGAGTAACCTCTCAACCATCCATGCTATGAGATAAAGCAATAGGCTAGATAATTTAAATCAGCATTTAATCATATGGCTGTGTAATGTACTTTGTTTACATTGGCAGATATTTTACACATACACACACACACTCATAATCTTTAGATTCACTAAACACAACTAAATAATCTTGTTACCAAAAGCATTCAACAGTTTAGTGTACTGTGGGCCTAGCACTTTTTAAAAAACTTCTGGTTTTTGCCTTTAGAAAATACAGCAGGAGCTCATTCTTTATATGTGAGACTATGGAAGCATATAAACAAAAAGTTATAATGTTATGTGACTAATAGTATAAAAGGAGAATGCATCAAGGGGCAAAAATTAATTGTTCTCTCATCTATGATCATTTTTATTGTCTTACATGAAGAGTGTCAAATCAAAAAATACCATGGAGAGGATAAGAAATTTGATATAGGCCTTGAATATGGCCAGTTTTACAGGTAGAGGGAAAGGTATTGAACAAAGGGGCAAGATGTATTTCAAGAACAGTAAAGTGGTCTGACGTAGAGCAAATTTTTTTCAAGTTTTTTTTTTTTTTTTTTTTTACAGTAAAGGTAGTTTTTTTAATATTACGTATCTCCAGCAAATAGTAAAGAGGTTATTATTGCTGTTTGTCAAATCACAAAGTATCTTTATGGTGTTTTTGTATGTATTTGTTTGTGTGTAACTTTTCTTTCTTTCTTTTTTTTTTTTTTCATTTTAACATCTTTATTGGAGTATAATTGCTTTACAATGGTATGTTAGTTTCAGCTTCACAACAAAATGAATCAGTTATATATATACATATGTTCTCATATCTCTTCCCGCTTGCGTCTCCCTCCCTCCCACCCTCCCTATCCCACCCCTCCAGGCGGTCACAAAGCACCGAGCTGATCTCCCTGTGCTATGCGGCTGCTTCCCACTAGCTATCTACCTTGCGTTTGGTAGTGTATATATGTCTATGCCTCTCTCTCGCTTTGTCACCGTTTACCCTTCCCCCTCCCCATAGCCTCAAGTCCATTCTCTAGTAAGTCTGTGTCTTTATTCCTGTTTCACCCCTAGGTTTTTCATGACATTTTTTTTTCTTAAATTCCATATATATGTGTTAACATATGGTATTTGTCTCTCTCTTTCTGACTTACTTCACTCTGTATGACAGACTCTAGGTCTATCCACCTCATTACAAAGCTTTTTTGAATGTATGTTTTCCTGCAAAACTCACATAGGCAGAATTATTTGGTCAGTAATATCTCTCCTTATATACCAAGAATCCTTGGGTATAAATAAAGCAGTACGAGGTTGGCAGGGATGGTGGGAACTATTCAGAATTTCAGGGTGTGAGAGGGGGCAGTGGGAGACAAATATGAATAATTTGCCAACAATTTCAGTTAGTTCAGGGGCTGGTCTCAGGAGGCTTGTTGGAAATGTGTTTGTTACCATATTCTAGAGGTCAGTTACATAGAGTCTAGCTTGCCAGGATAGATACTTTAAATTACTTCAAGGAGTGATTGTGGTTTTTAAGGAAGGGTGACAGGATTAAATATATTGATAAAACTATGAAGATTATTTTACAGCTTTTTAGAATTCTAATAGGGTAAGAAAATACAATGTGGGGATAGATACAATCATTCATTTATTTAATAAACATTTATTGTGTTTCTGTAATACACCAGGTAATGGGGTTACAGATATGAATAAGGGAATCTCTGCCCTCAAGGGGCTAATGGCCTAGTTGGGGAGACAGATACAAAAATCAAATGCCTGATGTGAAGACTCAGAGCCTCAGCACTTGAGTTGTTTCCCTGATCCCAAAAATGACATGGCATTTTTTCTCTTGGTCCATGGGCATGACATAGCTTGGCTATTGAACATTCTTTTTTTCTCACTAACTTAACCTCTGCAGCAGCCCTCAGGTGGCTCTGGGCACCCGCAGTGGTACCCTCCTCCTGAGTTTGTCTGTAGTCTGGAGAAGGTGGAGCAAAACTGGACTGAATCTGAAGAGTGACATTGTGTGGCTGCCTTGGTTGGGCCTTATCATCAAGTTGGGTATTACCTCCTCATTTATTAAGGTTCTACTACTGCTATGAGCTTAGAACAAAAAAGAGAGGTCTCTGCCCTTACTCAGTTCTCTGTCATCTCATCCAATCCCTGTTCGTGGGCAGTCTTTGCCAAGCAATCTTGGGCCTGTTCTTTCATCAGTGTCCCAGCTCAGGAATCATTTTAGACCCCTCCGGTGCTTCTTCCTGATCCCAGATGTGAGGATCTAATCCTGGATGTGAGAACCTGTGGCCGGCTATTTAAAACGTGTAAGGGGATACAGCCTACTCTGGAATGTGCTGGCTAAATGAAACAAGTATTTTATTAGGTTTTAACTCATACCCAGACTGGGAAAAAATAATTCAAAAGTTTGTTTTGGCAGTAGAGTAGAGGGTACAGTGGAGGGAATGAGAGATGTAGAGAAATCAGTGACCCCACTAAGATAAAGGTAGAAGGGTATAGAGGTCAACAGAGGAGAGTGTGTTTGAGAAATTTAGAAATATTTAGAAGGTAGATCTGATGAGACTCTGTGACTTAATAGCCTCAATATATTAAAAACTTGATTTAATCTCTGTTGCTCTGTTTAAAACCTTTTAAAGTTTTCTTATGCTTTCAGAATAAAGTCTAATTTTTGTGTGTATCCTACTAGATAGTAAATCTCATGAGGGTAGGAGGATTGCTATTTTGCTCTCCTTTGTATTCTTAGCCTTACCATAGTATTAGCATATTAGGTACATAATAATTATTTGTTGAATTATTGATAAAGATAAAAAATAAGAAGGACATTTATCAAGGGCAAGTCAAAAAAATTTTTTTGACTTTGTATTCAACTTTTTTTCCCTTCCAGTTTTATTGAGATATAATTGACATACAGCACTGTGTAAGTTTAAACTCAAATGTTTTTATTTTGAGTATTTGGATATACATTAATTGAGATAGGGAAAGAGAAAAGAAGAGGAGGATTAAGTAAGATGATTTTAGTTTTCAGATGAATTTGAGATAGCTATGGTAAACTCATGTGTAAATTTGCAGTAGGCAAAGGAAAATACAACTCTGCAACTCAGGAAAAAGACTGGAGGTTGCAGCCTGGGATTTGTTAAGTATATTTATATTTGTAGCCATGGGAAAGCATCTGATTTCGAATGATAGTGCCTGGAATCAGAAAGGAGAATCTAACCAGATGCCTAAGAAAATACTTGGTTTAGGAAAATGTGTGTCAGAGAGAAACATATTTTGGGATTTAAACTTTTTTTTCCGGTACGTGGGCCTCTCACTGTTGTGGCCTCTCCCGTTGCGGAGCACAGGCTCCGGACGCGCAGGCTCAGCAGCCATGGCTCACGGGCCCAGCCGCTCCGCGGCATGTGGGACCTTCCCGGACCGGGGCACGAACCTGTGTCCCCTGCACCAGCAGGCGTACTCTCAACCACTGCGCCACCAGGGAAGCCCGGGATTTAAACATTTTAAATAACTTTCTCCAACAGAATAAATTGGGACTCTGATATGGTGTGTCTGAGCACTTGAACTGTGGCTAGTGTAACTGAAGAACTGAATGTTTAATTTTATTTAATTTTTATTAATTTAAATGTAAATTGTTGCATGTGGTTAGTGGCTATGGTTTGGACAGCATCGCCCCAGAGGGATGTTTTTGAGTTGCTAACATGACATTCACCTTTCTCTCACTGATGGAATTATCATCAAAGGAGAGTCTAGGGTAAGGATAAACCACGTTCACACACATCACACATACACATCATGCACACTCTCAAAAAATGAAGAGTAAAACTGAAATCAGAACATAGTAATGGATATAAAACCAAAATTAACAAATATGATATGGAGGAGACAAGGTGACTATTATTTTCTAAAGACATGACTTGTATGTAGAAATCTCTATGGAATTAACGACAAAAACACTCTAGAAATTAATAAAAGAATTTAGTAATATGGTCAGTTTTAAGATAAAGATGGAAATTTGTGAACTTTACTGTGTATTACCTATTCTATGAAGATCCTATGAGGTAGTTATATTAGAGTACCCCAATCATCCAGGACATGTTGAATTGCTCGGCAAATGGTATAAGAGACAGTTGTTTTGCTGTTTAGAAAAAAGAAATCATCTTATATTTTCACCTCACGGGTATTAAAGGAAGTTTCGTGTATATTAAAGAGCTAAAATAAATAAATGAGACAGCCACAGTCCAATAAACTATGAAAGTGACTATCTCTGAGGTTTAGATGGGGAAAGAGATAATAATCCAAACAGTAGTTGAGGAAATAACTAAGCTTTGACTGCATTAAAAAAGCTTCTGGGGCTTCCCTGGTGGTGCAGTGGTTGGGAGTCCACCTGCCGATTCAGGGGACACGGGTTCGTGCCCCGTTCCGGGAAGATCCCACATGCCGCGGAGCGGCTGGGCCCGTGAGCCATGGCCGCTGAGCCTGTGCGTCCGGAGCCTGTGCTCCGCAACGGGAGAGGCCACAGCAGTGAGACGCCCGCGTAACGCAAAAAAAAAAAGCTTCTGTATATCGAAAAAAATCACAAAATTTGAAGACAACATCAGTGTTCTGTATTGCCATGTGTGTAAGAGATGCAAAAAAATTTAGGAACTTAGTGGTTAATTGGCAAAGTATGATTAAGAAACCCTTAAATATTCAACTCTAATGGCAAGCAAAATATAAATTACATAAAAAGTACTAATTCTTGGTTATTGACGTTACTGCAGTTCAGCGAGGAGGAGATTTTTGAGTGCTGGAGATGGAATGGTAAGAGCCATTGTCCCATTCTCAGAGATCAAGAGCAATTGAAATTACTTTTACATTTAAGGAAGGGAGTGTACCAATAAGTACTAAGAACCTTGAAACAAACATACCCCTTTTCATATAAATTTAACTTCATGAAATATACTATGCACAAGACATAGACATTATGGACAATCTGAAACTGTTTCTCAAATTATAGAATATAACAGTAAACAAATTGAGTAGAATCTAATTGTCTACTATTAAGGAAATAATAAGAAAATGAAGTTTCTAGAATATAAAATAATATATATGGTATATCAATAAATATATATACATAATGGTAAATTGTGGCATATTTAGTTATATCTGGATATTAAAATGATCTTTAACACAGTGTTTTTGGGTGACACGAGTATCATCATGTTCACTGAAAAATACCAGGAAACAAAATTACATGTAGAACATGATCTCCATTGAATATAAAGAATAAAGAGAAAAAAGATAGGAATAAAATACAGCAAAATATATTATATCTGAATGGTGGGCTTACACATTTCTCAGGCTTATAATTTTCTGTTCTAAATTTTCTATAATGGGAGCATATTATGAATGATTAGAAAAATAATGAGGTACGTAGGCGCGGACCGGCGTGTTCTTGTGATTAGAGAGCGGGACGTTCGGCTTGCGAGCGGGAACCTCTGAGTCGTGCACGGAGAAAGAACGATTTAATAATGGGTGATGTTGAGAAGGGCAAGAAGATTTTTGTTCAGAAGTGTGCCCAGTGCCATACTGTGGAAAAGGGAGGCAAGCACAAGACCGGGCCAAATCTCCGTGTTCTGTTTGGGCGAAAGGCAGGACAGGCTGTCGGAGTCTCTTACACAGATGCCAACAAGAACGAAGGCATCACCTCTGGGGAGAGGAGACGCTGATGGAGTATGTGGAGAATCCCAAGAAGTACATCTCTGGAACAAAAATGATCTTTGCTGGCATTAAGAAGAAGGGAGAAAGGGCAGACTTGATAGCTTATCTCAAGAAAGCTACTAATGAGTTATAGTTGGCCACTGCCTTATTTATTATGAAACAAATGTCTCATGACTTTTTATGTGTACCATATTTAAATTGATCTCATACACTAGAATTCAGATCATGAATGGCTGATGTAATATTTCTGTCCTGATTTAAATAAGATTGGCTTGTGGCTAAATAAATATGGTCAGCTTTTTGAATTTTGATAGTAATTCTGGTTCAACAAGTACTATCACTGTTTTCCCTTTCTAAAGAGATGATTAAACTTGAATAAGGAATGTTAAACTTTTCAGGGATATGGTGAATGCCTTCTCAAACCCTATAGGAGATTGGTTTTATATTTAGATTTCTATAACTGGTTATATTAATATATTTAAATATTGAGAAGCTCCCTTCACTGTCTCATAGACCAGCAAGAGTCACCTGTGTTTCAAGTTGTGTTCATTCGCCCGTTAAGGCAAGGGCTGAAGATACACTGACAATGTCCACTTTCCCTTTTTGGTCTTAACTATGCCAATTTAATTAAAATTCTCCATCTAAAAAAAATAAAAGAAAAAAAGAAAAATAATGAAGTAAGAAGCAAAAATGGGAAGAATAAAATAAGATACAAAATCTTGGATAAGTGGCAAAAATCAGATTTTAGACTCCAACTGTGATTTTAGATAAATTAGTCTTTTTTAGTCTTTTTTATAAGATAGGATTAAAAGCTTAATAGGATTGATATGAAGAACAACAATAATGTAGGAGAGAATGCTTTGTAATTTATGAAACTAAGAAGATACAAAGTATTACAATGTTTGTATACATTATTTCCATTGAATGGTGTATAGTGCTTATTTCAAATAAATTACATATGTCATACATAATGGAATTGACTGGAAAACTTCGGTGTGGTCTTAGAATGTAGAATGCCAGAGGGAATATTTTTTATCTAACTTATAGAGTCCATTGTAGTTCCATGGCTGTGTGGAAATACTGTACAGGATTTCTGAAAATGATGACATGAAAAAATTTCAAGGACAGAAAAAAATGTATCATCTCCAGGTGAAATCTCTGTCTATAGTATGATAATAGTGAATTTAGAGGTGAAACTCTCAATTTCTTTTCATTTTTTCCCCTTATCTCTGCCAGTTCAACCCTCTTATCATACCAAAGTGATTTGATTACTGTATTATATTTTGCACCTGTCATAGTCCCTGTAATCATTTCTAAACATCAAGGGGAAAAGTGGGACCTTTTTAAAAAACGTTGTGTCTCTTTGTCACCTTTTTACTTCCCAAGGCAGTAGTGGGCCATGTGTAGTAGAAATAATGAAATTGGACGGTACTTCAGTTGAATAACTTAAGAAAATGGGGTGTCAAAATCTGAAAGAAAAGTTACATATAGAATATAGTTCATTAAGAAAAAAATGTAAAAAACTATATGAAGCTTTCTGATAATGACTTAATACACAAAAATATAGATTGGTGAGATCTGTGAATATACCTCTATGGTAAGAATATAAATTACATTTTAGAGTAAGACATAGCCAATTAAGGGTTAGTATTTTATTTGTAGAGCCATACATATTCAGTGAGAGCTGTTACATTTGGTGATTATTCTAAAGATAAACTACCAGGGCATTATATCTCTGAAATCTATTCCTTTTTGCTCAGCTTTGTCACGTGTTAGGAATTCTGTCACTAGATGGTGATGTTGAGTTGCACATTTTATGTTCTTGGCTTTTTTTCTGGTGCGTGTAATAGTAATTGTAGGTGTACCATAAACCCAGCTATGTATCCAGAGTTAAAACTGAAAGTATAACTATGTAAATTAGGAAAATAATTTTAAGGGATACAGTACATTTTAAATATCATTTAAGTTGAAAGGTAAAAATCCTTTAAAGCTATTGCTTTACTTTAGACTTTGAGAGGTAGAAGGAATATAAATAGCAATCTAAACTTTTCATTGAAAGAGTGAGGTCTGAAGAGGGATTCAAAGACATTAAAAAGAAGTATTAAAAAAAAAAAAAAAGAAGTATTTTTCAGTTTTTCCTTCTAGATGTGTTAGTTTATAAAGTACAACTTTAATTTCATTCCTCTGTTAATATCTAGTGGTACTGAGGCTGTTTGCCATCTGATCTAAGGGATGTGTTACTCCTGGTACCTACATATTGTTTTAGTTGCTTATTGTTTTAGTTATATTAATTTTGCATCCCTTGCTAAGCATAATGGTTAAACTACACTGGTATTTCTTTAACTGGTACTTCTACATGAATTGAAGTAAAAGACTGTCTCTATGAGTAATTTGGCCATCTGAATAAGACTTGAAGATAAGAATATTATCACTATCCTACTTAACTTTACACTTGTAGATAAGTTTGTGTGTGTATGTGTATATATATATTATATGCAGAAATGTGTGTTTGTATATATATATATGTCCATATATATGTACTCTATCTCTATTAATTTCTATCTTTATTTCTATCTCTATATGAATCTCCCTGTCCCAGTCAAGGAAATCTTGCAGTTTGACAGCATTTGAAGTTTGGAGATCCATTTGCTTTTTAGACATATCTGTTAGAATTACAGTTTTATGCACAACTTTCAATGAAATTCTTTTATGATGGTAAAAAAAGATGAGGGGGAAGAGAAGGCAACCTAAATAGTTATGAATAGTGAATTGAATAAGTAGTTTAGAAAACAAATCTAAGGCATGAGAAAATTTGAAGTGGTGCTGAAGAGAAGTATAAAATAAATAAAATGAGAAATTATTAAAATATTTCTAATGAAATCAGCAGGTTGTTTAATGGTATGAAAAGTAAACACAAATTGTTTAAAATCCTGAATGTTATATAATGATCAGTGATTACATATTCAATATTAGTAACATATTTTTGTTTTCAAAGTTTACAAAAATAAAGGTAATTATAAATGCCCATGTGTGTGTATGTGTGTTTTAACTACATGCAAAGTTTGACCTGTGAAATTGGATGCAGAAGCAATGTGTAAGCTTTCTATTTTAATCATATTTCTTGATCCTATAATAATTATATTTCTGCAAGTTTTTTTTTTTCGCTAAATGGATCAGCAGGAATCTCTGGAAGACACACCCTACCCTCCGCCCCCATTAAGTAGGTTACAAGAGTATCCTCTTTTCTTCCATGCAGAGGAGAATATCTTGTCTTTATCATTTCTGTTAGAGCGAGGCACACACTCTACTATGCACATAAGCACGTGTCTATGGTTTCTGTCACCTAACATAGAAAGAGGGCAACCAGGCTGAATATCTTCAAATTTTATAAAATATAAAGACAAAAGCACACCATCACTTTTTCTAGATAATGATGTGATGGAACTACTTTAATAACACTATTGAAATGCAGCTTAGAAAATGTAGGTTAAGCATTAGGAAAATGATTATGTAAAAATATATGTAATTAACTGCATTTGATTATATATTCTGTGTAATTAAGTTAATGTAATTTGTGTACTATGAATACATATGTATACACACAGTTTACACATATGTGTGCAAATGTGCACACATGTATGCACACACACATACATTTGGTATTATCTGTTTACTGCATAACTTAAGAATGTTACTTTCATTCATTTCAGGGATGAGTGAAAGCAAGATTTGTCATTCAGTTTCAAATGGGCCAAAGATAGTTTAATTTTTTCACCATTCAAGGGAGGTAGAAGAAAAGTTCTATATTAATTTTCACTAATGTTTAATAAAACCAAATATATACCTCATACTTGTGGATTATTTATGGATTTGGTAGCAATTGGCATATATGAATTAGGAGCTATGTTAATTTACTGTTTTCCTCTACTTTGAACTTTTTTTTTTTTTAAATTAAGGTATTTATTTATTTTTCGCTGTGTTGGGTCTTCGTTTCTGTGTGAGGGCTTTCTCCAGTTGTGGTGAGCGGGGGCCTCTCCCGTTGCGGAGCACAGGCTCCAGACGCGCAGGCTCAGTAGTTGTGGCACACGGGCTTAGTTGCTTTGTGGCATGTGGGATCTTCCCAGACCAGGGCTCGAACCTGTGTCCCCTGCATTGGCAGGCAGACTCCCAACTACTGTGCCACCAAGGAAGCCCTCTACTTTGAACTTTAATTAGAATTTGAGTGTGAGAAGTGATTGCATACTTATTAATTATAAATTTGGGGAAACAGCAGCACAAGTAAATCAGGCATGACTTGATACAGTTATATACTTATAAAATGCATTACCATATTCATTAATCTGAGCATTGGTTCTTTCAACCTGGTGCCCACTGTGTAACTAGACAATATGTTCTTAAAAGAAATATTTACAGAAAAAAATCAAATTACTATTGTAACTGCTATTTTATGACAACTTGATACATTTAGAACGATAAAACCAAAACAGAAAATATGTATTATTATATTAGAAGTTACTATTTAAAACAACAACATTAGCAACAACATAAATAAATAGTACTTAACTAAGGTAAAAAAAAAATTGCATTTTTCCTTTTGTAGCAAAAGACTGTGGGTTAAAGACTACAGAGAAAGGATACAGCTTTTGTTTTGCTACCAAAGAAAAGTACAGAGCTGTCTTACTCTAGAATGCTTATCATTTTAGATACAGACTTTGAATGAGCAGCTAATAGCTAAAATTATTTAGGAGATAAAAATTGGTACTGTGAGGATTAGCTTTAATTTTAAGTATCCGTAATTGAAGTGCCCCATTATGATTTTAATGTTATGATAATCTTGTTAACAAGCTGTTGTGTATATACTATCATATTTTAATGTAGTTACAAAGCTTAAGTAAACCATAAAGTAAATTGCTTTTTGAATCAGGCTTTTACAAGTGGAAAATTAGTGGTTTACATGTTTTGAATATGTATTTTGTAATTATATTTGGCATTTTCTACAATTTAAGAAGAATAATAGAATGGGTTTATAGATAATTCATTATTGTTTATAAGTACATTGGTATATTTTGTTATTGCTCATTCTAATTAATTTAGGTTCATTCCACATATAACACAACAGCTGATTCTATTTTTTTTCTGTAATAGTCTTCTCTTCTAGAAGATATACATTGCAGTTTAGTTTTTCTATTTACCATTTCTCATATATCAGCACACTACATTTAAAAGAAGATTTCTACCCTTTCTTATCTATTATTTCTACAGGTTATTGTGATGTATACTGAATTCTATCCATCGAGAGTGTTTGTGTTTACTCTATTTTTTGGGAAGAAAAAATGTATCCCATTCTGACAATTGGTGAAGATAGCTAACTGGTTAGATTTACTTTTTCTGAATTTGTTGCTTAAAGAAACAGAACATGGTAATTTGATAGTCTAAAGCAGAAGTAAGCAAACAGTTTATGTAGAAGTCTGGATAGTATCTTCAGCTTTCTGGGTCATATGGTCTCTAATTGGAACTATTCAGTTGTGCTGGTATAGTGCAAATGCACCCACATAGACAATATGTCATCCAACGGGTGTGGCTGCATTGTTGTGGCTGTGTTCTAATGAAATTTTATTTATGGAAGTTGGCAGCCAGCTGGATTTGTCCCATGGGTCATAGTTCACTGACCCCTCGTTAAGAGCAAACTTGACATAAACCAATTAAAATAAATTTCAAAGAATTGTTTGGTACATATATTATGAATTTGTGATTTTCTCTGATTAATAGTAAAAATATTATGAAGCTCTTCCACTGTTATTAATAAGTGTGACTTAGAACATTTACTGAGGTGTCATATCTCCTAGTTTCTGGGCTGTTCCTTGAAACTGAATAAGTTACATTTCCTGGATTACTCATGCAAGTGAACAGGCATGATTAAGAATTAAATTGTCAGTTGCAATTGTAAAGTCACCAATATGCAGGCAACTTGAGGTATCCATGTCAATGCCACTGAATCAGTTAGCATTAATCTGTTATGCTTGTGGTTGAAGAACCATGTACATTATGAAACAGTATAATGTTACTCTCCGGTTTGACACTAGTTAACCACAGTGAGGTACCTATGAAAATTCAACGTTGTGATATAATAGTTTATCAATTATTTTTATAAATGGATGAAGAATCATGGCATCTACTAAAGTACATACATGCTAGCTGATATTTATTGGAAAATATTCATTGTGATGTGTTTTTTGTCCATTTAACTCCTTTATAAGGTTTTGTACCCATGAGACTCTCTGAGGAATTGCCTCTATTTTAAAATTTAATCAATCAATATTTACTTAATAAATCAGTGAATCATGAATAAATATTTTTCTTCTAGTGCACAAAGAAGTTTTTTCTAGGATTCAATGAGAGGCCATATGGGATACTCTGTACTCTTTAAAAAAATGCTCCTGATGTTTAAATTTCAACCTTCCTAATATCTTCCAAGAAACCTTCTAAGAAATTTAGTTAATTTAGTACATGTCCTAACTTTTAGCCCTATAGCTCTTTCCCATTTTAAGGGCCATTACTTTGGCTGGCAAATAGAAGAAATAATAATAGTCATTTTATTTAGAAGTCTTCCATAACGTCAACTTCCATCAAGTTTTAGTGGAAATGGGTGTCTGTCGTTGGACATCATAGGTGATACTTTTAGTTGATATCTGTGCTGTGTTTACAAACCAATTATCCTGCCAGTTTCTCCCTCTATCTTTGAGGAGAGTTTAGAGCAATGTTTCTTTTTTTTTTTTTTTTTTAGATAGGTAAGAAAAATGATTTACAATAAGGTTAAATTACTTACTGGTATTATATTTGTCATTGTCATATTTTTCCTTCATATTTCATTTCTTCCTTCATCCCCTTAGATGTTGCTTATAATTTCATATTCTGTAAGGGAATATTGCTTGAGACATTTCTCACCCAGGGCTAAGAACTATATTGAAATTTAAACAGTTTGGATGAAAAAGCTGTTTGAGGAATCAGATTTTTTCTTTTTAATAGTGAAACAAGGATAAGAAATTTTTTCATTGTAAAGAAATAAATTACTAGTTTTGACATATAATTATAGTTAAATGATTGCATATGAGTAAAATATATTAAATAATTAAAAAGCATTAGGTAGCAAGTTTGAACCAGTTAGAACCATTAATTGAAGCCTGAGAATCATTGCTTAGGTTCGGTCATTCCATTAAAATGAAAGTCTATTTTTATTTGGTAGTAATACAAGACTTGTCTTGCAATTCATATTTCTTCAGGATTATTCTGCTCACTTGAAATTTTTATAGAATTGATTGTTCTTTCAGTATTTCCATCAAAATATTTACCTGCTTTTAAGGGTCATGATAAATATTTTTGTCACATGTATTTCTATAGATGATATAGTTATTCCAGAAAGATATCTTGACTATATCAATACTAATACATACTATTTGCAATCTATAAATATATGAGCAAGCTTAAGATTATCTAAACATGCCAAATTATTGTATACCTCTTATTATTTATTATTTTTATCTGCTTATATATAACAATAAATACATTTTATATATGATGTTGCATAGAAGTATATTTACACAAATTTCCAAACAGTCTATTTAGGATATGAATAAATTCCTTAACTAAGTTTTATATTTTATATCCTCATAAATATGTAACATGGTAGATTATTTGGACTTTATATAATTGAATATTACTCAGCCATAAAAGAATGTAATAATGCCATTTGCAGCAACATGGATAGACCTAGAGATTATCATCCTAAGTGAAGTAAGCCAGACCTGGAAAGACAAATATCATATGATATCACTTATATGTGGAATCTAAAAGGAAAAAAGAGACACAAATGAACTTATTTCCAAAACAGAAAGAGACTCACAGACATAGAAAACAAACTTTCCCAAAGGGGAAAGGGAGGTGGTGGGAGGGATAAATTAGGAATCTGGAATTAACATATACACAGTCTTACACTGGAAAATTAAATGATATAGTAACTCAACTATACTTCAATAAAAAAAATTTTTTTAATAAATAAAAAGAAAAAAGATCATGGATGCATACATCATTATTTTAAATAACAAAAAAGAAAAAAAGACCCAAATAAAAAGATCTATCTGACAAGATTCAGAACAAAGCAAGAATGTCCGCTCTTAACACTCCTTTTTAATACCGTATTGGAAGTCCTAACTAATGCATAAAACAAGAAAAGGAAATAAAAGGTATACAGATTGAGAAGGTAGAAATAAAACTGTATTTGTTCACAGATGACATGATTGTCTATGTGGAAAATCTGAAAAACATTGACAAAAAACCCTCCCGGAATATTGACAAGAAAACCTCCTGATATATAATAAGCATTATATCAAGGTGGCAAGATACATGGTTAATAAACAAAAATCAATTGTTTTTCTCATACCAACAATGAGCAATTGGAATGTGAAATTCAAAACACATTATGATTTACATCAGCAACCCCCAAAATGAAATACTTAGGTATAAATCTAACAAAATATATGTAAGATCTATATGAAGAAAACTATGAAACTCCAATGGACAAAATCAAAGAAAAACTAAATAAATGGAGAGATTCCATGTTCCTTGATAGGAAGTCTCAGTTTTCTTAAGATATCAGTTCTTCCCAAGTTGATCTTTAGCTTCAATACAATCCTAGTCAAAATCCTAGCAAGTTATTTTGTGGATATTGACAAACTGATTCTAAAGTTTATGCAGAGAGGTAAAAGATCCAGAATAGCCAGTACAATATTGAAGGAGAACAAAGTCAGAGAATTTACACTACCCAATTTTAAGATATTCTAGCTACAATATTGTGGTGTAGTATTGGCTATAGAACAGACAGATAAATGGAACAGAATAGGTAGCCCAGAAACAGACCCATACAAATATAGTCAACTCATCTTTGACCAAGGATCAAAGGCAATATGATGGATACTGGATAGTCTTTTCAATAAATGGGGCTGGAACAACTGGACATCCACGTGCATAAAAATGAATATAAACACAGACCTTACAGCCTTCACAAAAATTAACTCAAAGTGGATCATAGACTTAAATGTAGAATGCAAAACTAGAAAATTCCCAGAACATAGGAGAAAACACAGGTGATCTTGAGTCACTGATAACTTTTAAATACAATACCAAGGCATGATCTGTGAAAGAAAGGTTGATAATCTGGACCTCATTAAAATTAAAAATTTTCTCTGCAAAGACACTGCCAACAGAATAAGAAGACAAGTCACATACTGGGAAAATATTTTCAAAATACATATTAGATAAAGGACTTTTACTCAAAATATACAATGAACTCTTAAAACTCAATGATAATAAAACAAGCAACCTGATTAAAAAATGGGCAAAAGATCTGAACATTTTAGTGACCCTAAAGTACACTATGGACTTTGGGTGATCAAGACGTGTCAATGTTGATTTATCAATTGTAAAAGATTATGGCCAAAAAATAAAATCTCTACGATTTTAATATTTTCAAAGTTGATTTCTATCTCAGCATATGGTTTATGCCTAGTGAATATTTCATGTTGACTTGACAAGAAGGTTTATTCTGCAATTGTTGGGTGTAGTGTCCTATAAATGTCACTTAGAGACAGTTGATAGTGTTATCTAGATCTTCAATATCCTTACTGATTTTTATTTATTTAAATATTTATTTTTTTCTGAGAGAGGGTTGTTAAACTCTTCAAGTATGATTTGAGATTTGTCAGTTTTCTTCTTTTGTTTCTAACAGTTTTTATTTCATGCCCCATTCCCTCTTCCCTTTTTTTTTTTTTCTGTTTGCCTTTTAGAACTTTAGTCGCTATAAGCCTCCCACACAGCACTAGAATTCTGCATATATCCAGCAGGGAGACAGACGTGTTTGTCTGTCTTAATGTTCCACTTACAGCACCCCTTCCCTTGTGCCAATGATCACTAAAAGTTTTGGTAATTTCTCCTCGACTTATCTTGAGAACATTCTCCCTTCTCAAGAACTTCAGTTTATGCAATTTTCCTTGCTTTTTCAGATCTCTGATGCCTCTGAAAATGTTTGTGGTTTATTCAGCTTTTTCTCGTTTTTGGCAAATAGAGCATAGATTGACCTACTGTGACCTACTACATTCTGTATAGAAGTTGAAGTCCCCCTTTGTCTACCTTAACACATTGTGTTGATTATTAAATTTATGTACTGGTTGAATATAAGCAATTACATGTCATTATAACTTTAGAGAAAAACAAATCTTGTTTTCCTTTTGTTTGTTTTATTCATTTCAAGCAGAATATTTTTTCTTTTAATTAAAAACATTTTCTTTTATATTGGCATACAGTTGATTTACAATGTTATGTTAGTTTCAGGCGTACAGCAAAGTGATTCAGTTATACATATACATGTTATCTATTTTTTTTCAGATTCTTTTCCCATTTAGGGTATTACAGAATATCCTTATCCTAAATAATATCCTAATAATAGTAGAGTTCCCTGTGCCATACAGTAGGTCCTTGTTGATTATCTATTTTATATTTTGTAGTGTGTACATGTCAACTCCAAATTTCTAATTTATCCCTTCCCCACCCCCACCTTTCCCCTTTGGTAAGCATAAGTGTGTTTCTGAAGCCTGTGAGACTGTTTCTGTTTTGTAAATAAATTCACTTGTATCCTTTTTTTAAAATTCCACATATAAGGGATATCATGATATTTGTCTTTCTCTGACTTACTTCACTTAGTATGATAATCTCTAGGTCCATCCACGTTGCTATAAATGGCATTATTTCATTCTTTTTTATGGCTGAGTAATATTCCATTGTGTATATATACATATGTATATATGTATATATACACATATATATGTATATACATATATGTATATTTTTTTTTAACATCTTTATTGGAGTATAATAGCTTTACAATGTTGTGTTAGTTTCTGCTGTATAACAAAGTGAATCAGCTATATGTATACATATATCCCCATATCCCTCTTGTGTCTCCCTCCCTCAAGCAGAATATTTAATATTTTTCCTCTTGGGTCCTGTTCTCACTTTGCATTCATGCCTTTAGTGATCGCACCTCCTTATTTTGCCTTTATTCGTAGTCTGTGTGTTAGTTATTGTCTCTTAAATCTGTATTATCTGCCACATCACTTTCTTGAACCCCAAACCCAAAACTCTAAATGCTTATTTGACATTTGCATGTTTGTCATACAAAACTCAGCTTCCTTAAACCAAAATTAATTTGCTTTACCTTTCAATTGGTCAGTCTTCTATCCTTTCAGAGTTTTAATTTTGGCTCTGTTCCTCAGACTGACTGTAATTTTTAGTAAGCTTCTTAACGTCTATGAGCCTTATTTTTCAAAACATTTTTAATTTATATTTCATTTAATGAATCGAAATAGAGCCCCAGGTCATTGCTTGTTTTAACAGAATATTTTAGCAAGTGTCAAGTTAGTGTTTATTTTTTCAAAACCAAAATAATATACATGCAGGTTATCCCAAATGTAAATGAAGTATTTCACTACTTTGATAAGAATTAGTTATTAATTGGTCTTGTCAACTCAGTTCAGTGCTCAAAAGTGTAGGTTTACAAATCCTAACAGACAAAGCTTAATTGTTTGTTTTTTTGCGGTACGCGGGCCTCTCACCGTTGCGGTGCCTCCCGCCGCGGAGCACAGGCTCCGGAAGCATAGGCCCATCGGCCATGGCTTACGGGCCCAGCCGCTCCACCGCATGTGGAATCCTCCCGGACCGGACCACGAACCCGCGTCCCCTGCATTGGCAGGTGGACTCCCAACCACTGCGCCACCAGGGAAGCCCGCTTAATTGGTTTTAATAGGGCTTTTTATATGACCACTTAAGCACTTACTTTTCCTAAAGTAACTGTTTTTACAACTAGAATATGCAACCTGTTATCTTCTAATTTCTTTAATTCCCTCTTCTTTACTCAGGAGAGAGTTCTGTATCACTGAGTATGCTACACCTGGGTGAACACAATCAAATGCCATAGACTTTGGTCTAGGAAGAGAAATATCAATGAGATTCTGTAGGGATAGATAATGTCAAAGACACGTTGTAGGATGTGTCTAATTAAGGTTTTATGAAATAAATGCATTTATTTATTTTTCTTAATGAATTTTTGTAACATGTTAAAATCCTCTGAAATAGTGAGTTTTGGGACAGAGCTTTAGGACATGATACCGTAGGATGTAATTTGCAAAATTATATTTAGTTCCTTTTTATTTTTCGTTACTATTATATTCACAAGTGCCTGTTCCTGAAGAAATTCTATGTGTGCTTTTATATAAAATAAAGTTTCTGGTATCCTTATAATCTGATCCTCAGTAAGTGCTGATAGAACTTAAGAAACAGGTGGTATTTATATAGAGCTCCAAATTAGATGTTATATACCATTATATGCACCCCTTTCCCCCCCCCAAAGATGTCTGCATTAAATGAGAATTATGGTTAAGAAAAAAAAACATTTAGCCTATTAACAAGTTTGTTTTTTCTCTAAATGGAATGTGATAAGACTTTTCATTATTCACTAGAAATAACATTTTATTGCTGTTAGCACAACTGTTCATAAAGCTACTCCAGCTTAAAAACCTTTTAAATGAATTTTTTACTTCAGTGACAAAATTCTCTTTAAAAGTGGTCTTAGCATGTGGAATCCAGGGAGAGATGGAGTGGAGTTATCAAGCATTTTCTAAAGATCGTTTTTAATTCTTCTATGAAGATATTAGCACTTTCATAAAAGTTATTTATTTTGACAAAATTAATCATGGAACACATAATATATAAGCATCACTGAATATAACCCTAAATGATAGTCTCCAGATATAAATTTCAAGACTACTTTGTATACAAGGAGACTTTGCTTTTTAGCCTTATTTTAGTTAATAATTGAAAGGAAAAAAACAACAACTTTGTAATCTTTGAATAGTAAGATATATGGTGTTACTCATTTAAAACATTTGGAGAAGACATATTTTTTTTCAGAATGCTTCTTATCTATCTTATCTGTGTAGTCGCATTTTATAGATACTTGGATATAAGTATGTGTGCCCATATTTCCATTGTCAAAAAATACATTCAATCATATTATTAGGAGCATTTGCCATTACAAGTAGTTCTAACACAGCTTTTGATTAATATCTTAAAATTTTTTTGTCATTATTTTTATCCCTCATATAAAATAATAATTCAGAAATCCTTATGTTGTATATAAAGGAAGAACATGAAACAAGATTATTATACTAACTCAGTGATATAAAGAAGAGTATTTCCTGTAGGGTAGTCCAATTACAAAATAGTAAAACAGTAACAAAACAAAATAAAGTGTTTTTTCTATTTGTTTCAGTAAGTTTAGCACAGCAGGAATTGTAGCATTCCTCCTGGCTGGTGTGTCAAATCTGCAGTTTGAAACATAACTGCAAATAGTTATTTTAAAGACATTATATATAAGCTAATAACCTTAGCCATATAAATGAGATAATTATACAGCATTTAATTTGCTTTTATTGTAATAATTTCATACCTTCGGTTTGAGAAAATAATGTGTTTATTTGAAAAGAATAATAAACTAGTATGTTGAAGACATGTAAGAACAAAACTTTGAGTCATTTAAACACTGCTTTTGCCTGTATCAAGTTTTTTGCAGATGTCTTTTTACTTTACTATATCTTGATAAGCCAGTTCAGTTTACTTTGAGAAAAAAAATGTTACTGGTGGGGTAAATCAAACAACAACAACCATAAGGAAAAAAAAAAAAAAAGAAAAACTGATATAGGATCCTATAGAATTTTTGAAGAAAAAACCTGAAGCTATTTCAGGGCCATACCTTGGACTATAGCCTGAGAGGGATAAATATGTTCATTATATAGATTTGTAGACATGTAAAACATATATTTTTTAATGGTAAAAGTTCTAGATTTCAGAAAGATCAGTTAAGGCATGAAGGATAAATAAGACGGCTCTGACATCTGCACTAAAGAGAATAAGGTCCCCAAATTCAGGATCTCACATAGTGAGTCTTGCAAAGATTAAGCTGGGAGTCTTGGTAACAGAAATATCTGAGGAATGTATCTGGGACACCCAAAGGGCAACAAATGGTACTTTGGGTAGTAGAAATTGCTTCTGACTCAATGGTTTCTTGTATATTTCTTCAAGTTCAAAGTTCTTACTGGAGCATGGATGGCCCTGAACCTGTGTGAGAATGTGCTTAGTGGTTCCTGGTAGCATGGCACGTTGTATGTAAATGTGGAGACTGTAAAATGAGTTTAGACAGAAACTTTTAGTCTTGCCCTCTGACATTTAAGCAGTTTCTTATTTAGGCAGAAGAAAGATTTGTCTTAATTAAGGCTTATGTTCATAATTAAATAGTTTTAAAAACCTGAAAGAATTCACTAAGAGCCAACTGTCAGAATTGTGCTGTATCTAACTACAAATTTATCTGGAAGGCGTTTCACTGCCAACCTTTTGGAATAAGTAATCTAAACAGTGTGGCTCCATGTCTTTACCTTTCAGTCATACCTCTACCCACTACAATCCGGCTTCTTTGCATCTCTTTTTCTATTAAGCATAGTGCCCTTTCTTTACAAAGTAAAAGCTCAACTCACATACTGATATATTTTACTTTGACTTATTTTATTATTTATATCCTGCTTACTTCTAAAATAAACTAAAAGAGGATCTGTTTGCATGAAGATAAGACACTACTATTCAAATAATAAAATAAATCATGTTTAACATTTATTGCAAAGTAGTAAACAATTAAGAAAGGCATAAGAAATTTTTAAAAAATGTCAGGCAGTGAAAAGTCAATATACATGACTGAAAATTTGATTAGAGAGGGAGGAGGCAAACCGTAAAAAGTTTCACAGAACACAGGAATTTGCCATTCTCTATGCCCTTTGCTTCCTCTCAGTCTTCAGTTCTCTCTGAAGAACTGAAATCTTACCTTCTTAGAGACACCTTCCTTGGCTGCTATCTAAACATAACCCAAGTTACATCATCAACGTTTCTTATTCATCTTTCCTAATTTATGTTTCTCCTGAGAATTCACAGCTATCTAATATACTGTCTATATTACTTGTTTATATTTAATGTAACTCCCTCAATAGAATAAAGCTGTGTGAAGGCAGGAAGTTTTGTGCGTTTGTTCAATGTACATCCCTACCATTTAGAATTGTTCCTGGGGCATGACAAATGTTCACTATGTATCTGTTGAATGAACAATGAAGGAATTAATAATTATATTTGACATACATGCCCAAAGATAAGGACAGAGATGGGTTGTAGTGTGGAGATCTGAGAATGCAGGACATAAAGATAATAAGTATGGAGATATAATTGAAGCCATGGAAATGAGTGTAGAATGAGACAAAAGACCACAGTAGAATCTTGAAGAACTCCAGTATTAACAATTATTTAGGAAAGTAATGGGAAAACACAAATGAAAACAAAGGAGACTGGGGAATGACCAAAAAAGCAAGGGGAAAATATACTATTTTTAAAGTTGAAAGAAAGAGAGTGCTTTAACAGGGAGAGAGTAGACAACTTTATTGAATGCTTCTGAAAGACTAAGTAAGAGGAGATCTGAAAACGTATTCTCTGGAGTGAATGGTGTGGACATACTTAGTAACATGAGTGTATCCATGGAGAAGTAGGAGCAGAAAGTAGACCGGAATAGACTGTGGAATGAATGAATAAATAAGTAGGCAGGAAGAAAATGGGGATGGTCAGTATAAACAACAAACTTCTTTCTACTTTTTGGCTGTTCATAGGAGGAAGGAGATGTAGGATTCAGAGAAGAATGTTATTACATTGGAGTGACTAAAAATAATTAGATGCTAATAAGGAGGTTCTAGGAGATGAAAGGAGAAGAGGTGAAAATGGAAAGCATGTGACTTTAGAGACAGTAGAAGGAGATGGAATCCATTTACATTTGTGGGTATTTGCCTTTGATAGGAAGAGGACCAGAAATACCGTTATGATAAGGGGCAGAAGAAAAACAGTGATCATTACAAGCAGGTTTAGAGAATTGGTGACAGCTCTGTTAGGGAGCACCAACTAAAGGCTTTTGTCACAAAAATAAAAAGGAAGGTTATCATGCTGAGGGTAAAGGAATGGAACAGAAATGGCTTGGCAGTGAGGAGGAAAGATGAAAGTTTTCCATAGTTGTTCTGGAGAATGGAAGAATGAGAAGTTGACCAAAGTAATAGGTCCTGTTTCTGTGGAGTCTTGAGAGCTCAGATAATTGGTGACTCTGGCTGTATTATGTTGCTGGTTTTCTGCATGTATATATGGTTTTCTCTGTGGGCATGAAAGTTTTCATTCAGAATATGAATTTTCTAAGAAAGGCATAATGGAAGAACTGGGAAACAAGGGGATAGGCATCTTTATAGAAGGTTCTTTAAAATCATTAAAATGGAGTTTAAGTAAAAAAAGGGAGGAACTAAAATAAAGAAAAAATGAAGGACTCAATCATAATAGCTGTAATTTATTGCTTACTTACCTTATGCCAGGAACTTTTCTAAATACTTTACATATGATTACTCACTTAATTCTTGTGACAATACAATGAGGTGGGTATTATTATTACTTAAAATTCAAGGTATTATTCTTACATTAATTTCACAGTTAAGAGAACCATGCCTAAGGTTACACAGATAATGAATAACAAATCAGGGACTTGAACCATTTGGTAGTCTAGTTCTGCGTGTCTTCACTTTATCTATTTTTTCAACACAGAGTATAGCAGAGATCTTGAAGAACATAAAGACCAGTAGTAACTGGGAAACTGAGCAAGCAGAATGGGAGGCTAAGAGATTCATGTTGGAATTGTGGGATTTTGAATTAGTAAATTCAGAGAGAATACACTTTAAAGTGACAACAAGTTTCTAGTTTTGGCATGTGAACTTAATTTTTTCCTGCTCTCCTCCAATGGAACAATTCAACACTGCAGGTATAAAATACTTTAGCCACACTTACTGTAGATTATGTTTTTTATATATCATTTTTGAAACATAGGAGTGTTATTGAGTCATTGAGACCCTAGTAATTTGTTATGGATTTTTAAGAAACTGGATTAAAGTATTCCCAGTGAAAACTCCATGGGAGAGCATCTTGAGGTAATAATCTCAAGAAATGGGTCAGACAGAGATAAAGACCAAAATCACAGAGTAGCAATACATGTTTATTTCACGTTATGATGGATCACATAGTTTGTACTTCACCTTTGTTATTTCAGATAACTAGCATGGACTTTCAGAAGGTAATTTTTTTTTTCAGGATGAGAACTTATTCATGCAGGTATAAATTTGCCTCTAGAAGTTACTGTCATATACTCAGTAATTTCCATGAAAATTTGCTTATTGATCACACAAATCAGGGTCACATTTTATTGTAAGGCTAGGATAATCATTTGTGATTCCTAAGAAATACTGAAGTTACTCAAATATACAAACTTCCTGGAAACCTTATTTCAGTTGACATAATGTGCCCGACTAATCATTATATAAATCCTCTATGCCTCAATGTTGCTTTCCATGGGTGAGGGGAGGTGTACCACTGAGGTAAAGTACGTGGGTTTCCAGGCTCACCTTGAATGGATATCAAGCTTGGCATGTATGAGGACTCTGAAGAAAGCAACGTGGATGGAGTTTGGTGGAGGAAGATGAGTTCTACGACCCATTGGCTATTGAAAGGAGTATGAATTTTATTCTAAAAATCAGAAGAACGTAGTGGACACTTAAAATCTCCACCCTTTTTAATAGAAAATTAACATTCAAGAAGCTTCAGTAATTTGCAGATGAGAACTCTCTTAAGTGACAAAGCTGTAACTTATACTCTTGTCTGCTTGACACCAAAATCTGTTTCTTTTCAATACCACCTTTAGTTCCTGGTACAAGGAAGATTATTCAGCATAGGTTTTGGAATATATCCAGGCTAGGTGACATAGTAGATAAAACTTTAAGCACTGAAGTGAATATATCTTAAGTATCGATACTTTTGATGTGTTTAATATGATATTATAACAATAACATAAACATTTAATATGATCTTTCTGTTTTTCAACACTATGCTAAATACTTTACATGGATCATCTTGTTTCTCCCTAATAATAATCCCATGAGGTAGGTACTATTATTATACCCATTTTATGTATGAAGATACTGCGATTCAAGCGGGTCAGGAAACTTGCCCATGGTCATATACTGAATAGGTGGTAACTTCATAATAGCAAAAACTATTTCACTATTTATTGGGTTATTATGGAGAATCCTGTTAAACCATGGTTTATTAGCTTAGTTTGTGGTTAGCCTATGTGTGGTTAGTTCTTATAAAAATAAAATAAAATAAAATAATATCCAATAATTCCTATTCTCATTGATCTTTTTTTTCCAAGATATCGCAGAGAGAATATCCAGAGATCTAAATTAGGAGAATAACTCTGGAGAAATAGACGTCAGAGGAGATGACTCTAAATGTAGGTTAGGACAATGTCATTATGGGGAATATGGCCAAATAGGATTTTGAGAATATTTATTCAGTTATTCAACAAATATTGTAAACCTACTCTGTGCCAGGTACTTTGGGGGAAAAAAAGATTGGTGTGTAGGAGCCAACTAAGCTTAATACATTTCTGTCTGTGATTTAACTTTTCTGCAGAACTTGTCAGAACCTAATAGTCCCTGAAGTTAGGCTGACAGGAATCTATGATACGCCAAACAAAGGACTTTCTAGTAACTATTGACCTTGCGTTGCATATATACGGAAAATATTACTCAGCAAAAGCTTATCATAAATATTAAGATGCAGTTATATCTCTAGGTACAGTTTGATCATATCAAAAGCAAAAATAGATTTTAAAATAGACTTACTGAACTCTGAAGAATTCATATCTGAATTTTCTCTCTGAAAAATGACACAACAGTGCCAGTCTCGTGATGCTTAGTTTAGCACAGACACATAAATGTTAGCTAATCTAAACAGTGTGCTCAGCCAATTTGTTGCTGTCCTGGAGTGGTATTCAGCCTGCTTAGTGTTATGAAAGAAGGGGCGAGCTGGAGAATCTGCCCTTTGCCTCTGGGTTGTTAAGCCATCCAAAGCTTAGGGTGCATGGTTTTTAAAATACACATCTCTAATTCAGAATTTTTTGTGGTATCACACAGTTATGCTCTTCCACTTTAGTGTATACTCTCTTCAATATTTTATGTTGAAAAAGAAAAAGTAGAAATGTAAACTACTAGACTTTTGGCCACATGTTCAACTTTTCCTTCTGTGACTTTGAAGGTAGTAGACTGCAGATGTAAAAGATCTTCCTTCTTAAATGAATATCCTTAAGCAAAATAGTTTTAAAAATATGCCTAGTATCTTTGTTTATACCTAAGGGTTGCCTAGCTATCAGCTGCATGCATGCTTTTCATTGAACTGTGTATGTTTGTGTGTGTGTGTATACATTGGTATGGCTTCTAATGGCATGTAATAATTTCAGGGGAGGAAAGAGACAAGAGAGCAAGATAAATGTAATACATTTTTGTACTTTCTCCTTGCAATTTTTTAAAGATAAGAAGGCCCTGTTACTAAATATGAACTGGTAATTTGATCATTACCTGCTATTCATTTGAACTAACTACAGTCAATAGATACTGGACAGTGAACAGAGGGAACTCTTTTGGAAAGCCATGTAGTTTCTCCAAAGGTGATTGCTATGCTATGTGTATTTAGATAGAAGCTTTCCCATGTATTACCAGCTTGCTGCTGTCCATTTTGCTGCCAAATATTCCTTCTCTATGGTAGCATAATACTGTTACCAAGGGAACAGCTTATGGCCAACACTTACAGTAGTGCCACAAATTAATTTCACAGTTATCAGGATATAGGATGATAACAGTAACATGAGCTACTGTGAAATTACCATTGTTCCCATGGAGTTACAGTGTAATTATTACTTTTGTGATAACTAAAAAAATAATTCATATCACTACTGCTGGATGTTTGTTCTCTCTTCTCTCTGTTTCTCTGTCTCTCCCTCCTTATCTCTCTTTCCCCTTGCCTTCGTGTATTTTCTTCCTTTGTTGGTTCAGAATCTCCCTGATGTCTTTTTTCACAAGTAACAATAAAGAGTAATTTTTATACTGGCGTTAAGAAAGAGTTACAGTGAAGTGGGGTGAAAACTTATTTATGTGAGTCACATCCATAATTAGGATGTTTACTATATAAGTACTAAAACATAGATTTTCCTGGTGTATTGAGAGGATATTTTAAATTTGTGATTAGTGTGGAATGAGAAATTACAGTATTATTTTCATAGAAAATTAAATCCATATGTTGAATAGAGGAATCCATTTAATGTGATTAAAAGCCCTGAAGAAAAATGAATGTTACCTAACTTCCTTAATTAGCTGTGTAATTTGACACACACACACACAAAAAAAAACTTCCTTAAGTGTCAATATTTATGTCTGTAAAATGGGGGATAATAATATCTACCTAACAGAATTGATATGTAGATTAAAAGAGAAAGTGAATTTTAAACTGTACAGTACAATAAAAGCTTTAAGATGTCACCATCATTGCTGTCTCTAATGGGGGCATCGATTGATGAAGTACTGTTTTTGTTAGTAGAAGATTTATAGGGAGACCTTAAAATCACAACAGTAACACAGGGAAAGATCATTTTTATTGCATTTTATTAGAATAATAAGTAGTATTTCATTATATCTTTGTACAACAAAATGAGACATGTAATCATTATTATAACAGTTTTTGTTTTTTTTTTTTGCGGTATGTGGGCCTCTCACTGTTGTGGCCTCTCCCGTTGAGGAGCACAGGCTCCTGACGCGCAAACTCAGCGGCCATGGCTCACGGACCCAGCCGCTCCGCGGCATTGGGATCTTCCCAGACCGGGCGGGGCACGAACCCGTGTCCCCTGCATCGGCAGGTGGACTCTCAACCACTGCGCCACCAGGGAAGCCCTATAACAGTTCTTTTTAATAAATGACTTCCTCAGAGAATGAGATTTCTATTTTATACTATCTTTATTGAGCATATACATATATTAAAAGTTAAGCACTCTTATGCATAGAAGTGTGTATACTGTGTTCATTGTTTATAAAAAACTGCAGTGGTGAATGCAAAATTTTATTTGCTATGTCAAAAAGTGAAATTGTTAAGATAAAGGTAAAAGTATATAAAGTCAAATTTATGTAGGAATATTTGTTCTGATTATTTGCTGTAATGTATACTATTCTCCATTCTACTTTAGCTTGCTTTTTAATATATTTTATGTATTCTTTTAGAAGGACCCACATATGACTTAACAGTTAATATTTTTCACTAAATGTTCAATAGTTGATTGCATAGTTATTTATTATTCCAACACTTTAAATTACTATCCCTAGCATTTAAAAAATTGATAAATGATGGAATAAAATAATATGATCATATTTGTTGTAGGTAGATACATTTGTTGAATGAGTGAATGAATTATGATGAATATGTAGTAAGCTGCCTCCAGTTGCTGAATCTCTTTTTAGAGAGGATAGGAAAGTACAAATAGAAACTATTTTCTCTCCTATATTTTTCTGCTACCCATTTTGAAATTACCCAAGACTGATAACTTACATAAAGGAGCATGACTTTAACTGTTTTTTCTGGTTATCTTATTAATCATCAGTTTTCTTATATTATTTTAATGACACTTATGTGTGGTGTGACATATTTGAGGCTTAGCTTCATCTTTGGTAAAATGGTGATGCTGCTGCTGAAATGCTGTGGAACTAAGTTAGAAAAAAATATATAAAAAGTATTTAGCACAAGAAAGGCCAACTGCAGACTGAAGAGTCAGTAGCAGTATCTTTCTCTTTTCTACTCTGGGAGATGGGCAAAGTCCTATGACTAAATTGGTGTCAGGAAGGTACCTCTGATTAAGGACTTCTGATAGTATAGTCCTTCTTTGTATTTAATGGGCCTACAATGAACAATTATTAGTTGAAGTATCTTTATACTGCATTATGACTGCATAAAAGTGTTAGCAGAAGAAGGTTCTCTTTGAGAGCTATTAGAAACATCAATTTATTCCCTCATTTTAAAAATACTTATAATTTTTTGAAATCATTTTATTAAACCCAAAATATTATGAACGCTGTGCTTCCTAGAGCAATTAAGAATCAAGGGCTTCCCTGGTGGCGCAGTGGTTGGGAGTCCGCCTGCCGATGCAGGGGACGCGGGTTCGTGCCCCGGTCCGGGAGGATCCCATATGCCGCGGAGCGGCTGGGCCCGTGAGCCATGGCCGCTGAGCCTGCGCGTCCGGAGCCTGTGCTCCGCAACGGGAGAGGCCACAGCAGTGAGAGGCCCGCGTAACGCTAAAAGAAAAAAAAAAAAAAAGAATCAAGAAGATTTTGTTTTTTTCTCTTTTCCCATTACTAATTCCTTTTCTATATTCCTATTTCCTTGTCTTCCCCCACAATTCAACAAAAAAAGAAAGGTCTAATAAAATATTGATGTAGCTGAATATTTAACTGGACAAATTTCAGTGGTCAGAATAGTTTTAGATAAGTCTATAAAATATTTGTTTTCGTGTTGTCCACAAATGTGGGATACTGATTGGAATGAATTAGTTTAGTGTAACACTTAAATACTCTTTTTCTCAAAGAAAGGGGATTTTAAAGTAGTAAAAAGAACTGTACCTGGGGCCAATTGATTCATGAGCAGACCATGATATAGTTACTAGACTTAAGTATAGTTTCCCTGTAAGCTTTCTGCATTATCACAAATGCAAATTTCTCACTCCTTCAAAAATGTTTAACACAGCTATACTATAAATACACACTAGACCATAAAACTTGTTACAGTACTGCTAATGCTACAGTTGCAAAAGCAGAGTACTATGGTTTCCAAGTTAAGTAGAGGTTTCATTGGTTTCAGTTTTGTAAAAGATTTTTATTCCCTCCTGAATTATAAAGTGAATCTAGTAATTCTTAACTGGGGCAGTAGGTGTTATTACCCCTCAGTGGGCATTTGAAAACATGGGAGGCATTTTTGGTTGTTGTCACAATGATGGGTGGGTGCTTTGGCATCTAATAAGAGTGCATCACAGACCTCAGACATCCCCGGTACAAAAAAGAGTTGTTCCTTACAAAGTGTGAATGATGCCTCTTAAGAAACTGGGTATAACTGACCTGTCATATTGGGTATTTATTTATAATATATATATAACTCTTATTTAGACACTTTGGATGAACCAACTACCTATTTCCTGACTGAATGTATAAACATTAATAAAGAAGTTGTAAGCTCAATAGAGTAGCTTATCTATTTATAAAACATATTATGATAATTTAATAGCTAATTGGAAACCTTTTGATTGCAGTTTATACTAAAGCAAAGAGGGACATTTACCATGTGATACTCGTAGATAATCTTTAATGACTATAAATGTGAGTAAATGATGTATCGATTTTTTTTCCTAATTGAATATTTTGAACTCAACAGAATGTCCTCTGTAGTTATTCTACTTTTTCCAATATAAATGATCATACATAAACCTAATATTTTGAAGAATTGTAAAGAAGGGTAAAGAAGAGATGTAAAGAGAGTAACAAATAATATTCAAATGATAGGTGAAAATAGAAAATAATCACACTGTTTTTTACTTTTTCAACATATATTATCCACATTTTGCCAAAAAAAAAAAAAAAAAAAAGAATGTATTCAGGCAATTGCTCTGAAACAAATGTCAAAAAAGTAAGAGAACCATATAAATCACATTGTTGCAGAATATTCTATGCCCTCCATGGAAACATGGTACTTCTGTTTGAAATGCATAGATTCTGTAGAAAATCTGTTCTCTCCTGGGTCCTGATGTGGAATCCCTCCAGGCGTCGTACCATCCTTTTCAATATGTGTAAGAAAGAACTCTTAGACACTAAAATGCTAGTATCATTGCTCTCCCTCTTGTGCAAGAAGAGTGGCCTCTTCCAGCAACACCTTTTCTGTTTAAAAGGAGCATAATCCTGAAGTCGCTTGGGTCTATGAGTAGTATCTGTTTTGAGCCCAGAGTGTAACTTTGAGACAGAATTTATCACTTTTCTCCATCAGCAGAAAGAGTTCTTTCTTAGAAATTGTTAGTAAGCAGTGGATAAATTACTGAAGATTTTCTGGGGGAGGTGAATGAAGGATTTACAACACACATCCCAACTTCCTGTTAATGTGGATCCTTAGTAACCTTTCCCTTCTCCAAAGGCACAGCTTCCATCTTGCACACATCCTCAGGTACTGCCGGTGTGATTCTCTGCTCTTTAACTTGATTCTCTCCCTTGCACTATTGAAGGCCGCCCTCCTTGATTTTTCAAAGCATCCGTCTCTAAGTCTATCAGAGATTTAAAGAGATATTTTTATTAGCCATGTGTTGAAGCTTTCTTGCGAATAACTAGCTGATACCAGCTGTATTCAGGGACTGAACGTGTTGATTTGGGGAAAAGAGTTGAGTGATTTGGGGACATGGAGTCCTTTGGGAGATGTATCTAAAAAGACATATTTATGTTATACTTAATTTTGTTATTCAAATATTGCTCTTCTGAGGAATTGAGAAAATTGTGAAATAGCAAAAGGAACTCAGGCCAGCATGAGATCCCATGGGCTGAGAAAGAAGTGTGGGAGGTGAGAGAAAAGCAGAAGAAAAGAAATGGGGCTATTTAAAATTTTGCTTAACATCTATAATAAAAAATATGATTTATTTTCTGGGAAGAAAAACCTAAAATTCATGTTCACAAACTATTTTCCCAGAAATTAAACTACTAGAATTTACCACACAGGTTTTTGTATCCTAGTGATCAATAGTAAGTATGTGAGTAATAGCTTATCATTCAGTTTTAGAAAAGAAAGAGATGCTGTTCAATGATTGATGCTCCCAGTACAGTCAGAAGCCTTATCATTAAACCATATCTCATATAAAGCATTTTTGAAGGAGGCTCAGCTTATATGGTCCTGTTATATTTGTTTCTGAAATATAATATGTGGATATCACTTTCAAAATTTTGATACTGAATAGTTAGCAAATTATATGTAATATTTTAAATTGGGGCTGTTACATGAATCTTTGCCAGATTCTGGATCACTGTGAATTTATTATTGAGTGAGGATACTAATGTGTCCCACCAGTGTAGGTCATCTTTTGTATTGGTTAATGGGATTCATATTCAGCCACAGGATTTTGTGTTCAACTTGAGAATAGAGCTTGTATTTTTGCCTTTGCGCTATACTTGCATCTTGGGTGGAAATTCAGGGAAATTGGTTTTTTGTCCTTTACTAGCTGATTATTCTTGGGAAAATTAGATTAGATTCTATAGGTCTATGAATGCCATGATTATTTTTTCCTTATTTTATATCATTTATCCATTGTTACATAACAAACCACCCCAAAACTTAGTAGCCTAAAACAACAGTTTACTGTTTCTTATAATTCCTTTGGCTGGACTCAGCTGGCTAGTTCTGCTGTTCTTATGTGGGCTCACTTGTATGGTTGCAGTCCTGTGGGACCTCAGTTGGCGCTGGAATACTAGAATGGTCTCACTCATATGGCTCTCCCACATGGCCTCTCATCCTCCAGTAGGCTAAACTAGCATCACATAGCATTGCGGTTAGATTCTAAGAGAGCAAAAGTGAAAGCTGCTGAGCCCCTTAAAGCCTTGTTTCAGAACTGGTTCAGTGGCACTTCTGCCACCATTTTATTGGTCACTGGGAGTCACAAATGTAGCCTACATTCAAGAGGGAAGATCCCATCTCTTAAAGGGAGAAGTGGCATGCACATACAAGGATGGGAGGGATTGTTGGTACCCTCTGAAGAAAATCTAGCACATATTATAATGAAGTACTTGTTACATTGTACTGCAATGATTATTTAAACCTTTTCATTCATATCTCCCCACTGTGGTATAATTTTCCCTAGGGGAAGACTTGTTATTAAACTTTGTCTTTCAAATGTGTGCAGTAGGTGACCAATAACAGTCAATGTCAAAGTGAACTCTGTGCAGAGGTATTGATAATGATAATATCAACGTTAATGCACACTTATATTTTAGCACTTAATGTATAAATATCTTCTATTTTCAGAAAAGAACATTTTGAGAGTCATTAGCTCTATTTTTAAAAGTACGTTTCTTACCATAGTTTTACTCAATTGAACTTCTGTTTGTTCAGAGTTTAGCTTTTTTTTTTTTTTTTAAAGTAAAGGACGTCATAAAAATTGCAGAAGGATCATTAGTTTGAATTTTGTATCTTAGACTTCTAGTCTTTGCCAAGAATCGTTCTTTAAAGTGTTTGCTACTTCTCTGCCTACGGGTAAGTTGAATCTTGTAAATAGACCTCTTTCTTCTTTTTCATGTATTACAGAATAGCAGGGGAACCTTGCCATGAAAGACTGCCACTATTCTAAATGAAGACTAGAAATGCAGGTTGACAATGTAAGCCAGCAGTTATGATATAGCATCTTGAAACTTCTTTCTTTCCAAAGTGTCATTATGATCTATTTCACTGTTTAGGATGAAGGTCTCACTTTTTCCATTTCACTTTAGATATAGATGCAGTTATGACTTACTAAGTTATGCTTTCAAATATTTTTACTGCTTATGTGAAGTATCCTCCTGGGAAATCTGTGAAATGAGAGGGGAGGCTTTATTTTCTTCTTGAATTTACTTATGATTTGTCTTCATATATAACTTGAAATTTTTAGTAGTTTTTTCTGTAATTGAACAAAATGTTCAATTTTCTCATTACTATTGTATGAAGAATAGAAGGCAGCATGAATATTTTAAGGACTGCTCTTAGTTCACAGTGACCTGTGTATTTTTTTCCCCAAAGCCAGGGAAATAAAGCATAAATTATGAAGCTGTGATTAAGTAGTCTAGAAGTTAGGAACGTCCATGCAAAAAGAGAACGATTTACCCAATTTTCCCCCTCAGCAGTTATGCCAACATTAGCTTTTTATTTCCACCCAAATTCTTGCAGGTATATGCTGTATTTTAACAAACTTTACCTTTGCAAATTTCTGTTTTAAAAATCAAACAAAATAGGTGATAACTGCTCGTTGCCAAGATAGTATAAATTAACTCATTGGCCTCAGAATGTGTAAATTAATAGCAGCCCTCAGAAATCACACTCTTCAGCCTAAAAAGAATGATACTCTTTAGGTGTAAACTTCTCAGATGTCTATTCTAAGGTTCATTCAGAGATGAGCTAGTAAAATGACTAATATTCATATCTCCTCAGGTAGGGCCCTAATCTTGTATGAGCGTATTTCCAGGATGAGGAGGATGAATATTTAGTGGATGTTCCCTTGGTATAAAATAAGATTATCTCTGACAGATGGTGGTTTTAAATGAGAACATTACAGTAATTCAGAGTGGACTGGACACATTTTATCTTTCTGCTTTATAAAAAAATATTTGCAAGGGTGATGTCTTTTGTGTAGAAATGAAGGCTAATCACACGTCACAAATGTAAATATTTTTACATATCACCCTTTTTTTTTTTCATTTTTATGTTTGGAGAAGGCATGGATTTCCTTAGAAATATCATTAAATTTTTTTGGCACCAACCATCATATTTGATAGGATTGGTAAAATAATGGTTACTAATAAACATGTTATAAAAAGAGAAGGGAATGCTTTTTTTAAAAAATTACCTTTGTTCTTTTCCGAGTAATAAGATTTAAGTGCCATTCATCTTCTATGAGGTTGTCTTGAGTATTTTTGGAGAAATGCTGAGCCTTTTTTTTTTTTTTTTTAATGTGGCTGAGGCATATCATTGACCTAAGATTTAAAGGCCAAATTGGGCACACATTATTTCATTATTTCAGTCAGGAGGCAGTGACCTATAAGGAAAGGTCATCTTTCTCTTTCAACTCACATAAAGATCTATTAATAAACACAGAGGTGTCTGATGTGCTTGAAACTCACTGAATATTTAGGTTCTCTTTGTGTTTAGAGAACTGCTATAAAAACATATGGCATGAAAGACTACTGATGGGTGAGCGTCATTGCCTAAATGAAAGCTTTGAATCACAAATGCGTGTGAGTAGTTATCTTCTTCCACTTGGAAAATACTACTCTAAATATATATTCAAAATGAATAATATGCATAGCATAAAACAATGGCCCAAGCTGCTTCATATGATACTAGTAGAGGAAATGTGTGTTATATCTCTGGTACATACTCCAAAAGATACATATTTGATCTTTCTCATATTCAGTAAAGCATATTAAAATATGGTAAATGTTATAACAGTAAATGTTATCACCAAGGAAATAGGCATATTAATTAAATTAAATGTTTAATGGACTTCATGGTGTTTGAAGCTTGTTGGAAAGGCAAGTATATTTTAATTTTTCTGCTGTATTTTTTTCCCTTCTACAAAGTCTGAGTTATATTCTCTTTTAATGATTTTATTAAACAGCAAGATGTAAATCTAATTCTCATTACACAACAAAAATCTAACAAATGTCATTGTGTTTACTGAAGTTAGAGCTCCATGTACACCATAATTCTACATTATTTCCTGACACAAAAGTTAACAACACAGGAATTACTTTCCCAGCTTCTGTTGGTGTTAAAATTCCTCTGGACACACTTTTTTATGTATTGTCTACCTTTGTTCCTGTGTACTTAACCCTGTGAAAAATGGGACATTAAGAAAGAAGTTGATATAGATGACTGTCAAAATCACAGTCTCATAACAATGTCACTTTGGATAACATCTGTCAGCTTAGTCAGGTAATATGAATCCCTCGCATGTTTTTCATAGAAGTAGTTAGAGAGTATTCTGAAAGGGGAGCAAAGAGAGTGGTTGTGTTTTTTAATATAAACCATCTATGAGAAACAGTGCTTCCCTAGTGCCCTTATGAGTAAGAGGAAATATATAATCTGGTTGATTCATAGCCTATTGTATTAAATGAGGACCTCCCCCCACCCCGAATACATTGTGTGCTCCATTTCTTGAAGACAATGGTTTAGTCTTGTAAAATTGTATATATTTACATTTTCCTTAATATACTTAGAGACTTAAGTGTATTCCCTTGTTCTGTATGTCCTTTTCCTCTAAAGAGCTTCTTCATATATCCCTAGAGATTTTTGCCAGGGAGACTAGGTTACTGAATAGATATCTATACTTTCAAATGTTGTTATGAAAAGCTGAAAAATTGGTTTTATTTTCACTGTAAGAGTAATTTGAAAAAAAAGGAAAAGGAAAAGCATGGCTCATGCCTAAGGAAACACTACTGCTTGGAGAGATAATGATCACTGGGAATTGAGATGTCCTTAGTTTTGCTTTTATTTACTATTCCTTCTATATTGAACATTTTTCTGTCTCTTGGGGATAGAAATTCAAACGAGATCAAATATTTCACATCAGATTGGTTATACCGTAACGTGACTCATGTTCTTGTAAACTATTACTACTACCCCTAACAAAAAATGTAAGAGGATAATAAGGTCAGGGTAGTATCAGTCCTGCTCCTTAGACCACAATTATGTGTATTGTTTCTACTCTGAACTTGCCTCTCCTAAGATATCATCTGTTGCCATGGGAAGCATGATTTTGTTAGAAGTATGAGAGATTGTGTGGAAAAGCTGATGTTTCCTATTACTGATTTGGGGACAAGTCTGGGATTTAGGATAAAGTACTGATCTTAAGGGAGGTATGGCCTTCCATTGAACAAGTTGTCATGAGATTCTATCTCCAGCTTTATGATCCCCAAGAAATGATGCCTTCTTATTCTTGCCTGAAAGTAAGAACATCATTCCTGGGGTAACAACCCCTTCACCTTCAACCCAAGAATGAAAGTACATTTTATTTCCTATGGTCCGAGTCCACTCGTATAAAAATATTTTTTTTAAATAAGAAAGATTTTTTAAAATAAGATGATCAACACATATCTACATAAAACTGAGCCATGGAGTTCTTAATATTGTAGAAGAGGCCAATCACTTACAGTCATAATTATTCAGAAATTATTTTGTCAAGATCAAAGTTTTCTATTCTGTTTTTATGTTCCATAGTCTTGATTCTATAAGAACTAGGAACAGAATGTTTGAGAGATAGGTAACACAGGAACTATAAATGTTAACATTTTGTGCGTCTCCCTTACCCACCGCTCCCCCACTCTCCAAGAATTCTTGAGTGCCTGTCACATCACTGCACATTTCTCTAGGATTGTGCCTTCATTATGTTGATTCACATTTTATATTTTTGAGTCACAAAGAACCATAGCAACACCCTGATGGTACTACCAGCTGATATTCAGGGAATATATTCTAAGGCTTGATTCATACAGACAAATGCAGAAAAGGAGTTTAGTCATTTATTCTGTTTTTCAAATGTAGGCAAGGAAAATAGTTTACTCTTTATAAATGACTTAAGGCACTTAGTTGACTAATCCTGTTAATGCTAGAGTGGGTATATATACAATAGTAGTATGATTCTATGGCCTTTTTCTGAGTGGGCCTTCCCCACCTACCTCCTTGCCTTTTCACCCCTTTCACTTTCTGTGCTTTTGTTGGAAGTTTTAAATGTAAATAGGCAACTGAATGAAATTGGAATGCAGCTTGGTAGGGTGGGAAGAAAAGTGTGTGCACGGCAGTGTCTGGAGCAAACGGGTAATTCCCAATGCAGATGTTTTACCTGCAGATAATCAAGAGCTCTCTGTGGTAGACTTCCATTTTCTGGGAAAGAGGTAGCTACTAAGATGAGGACCTTCCATAGAGCATGTGACAAGCAAGGCTGCAGTGACTGTCATCGTTTATATTGTGAACCACAGCAGCTCTCTGGTGCCACAAAAGGAAATGGGATGATGGTGTGAAAAGAAAGGCGAGGTAAAACGACTTGCAAAGAAGTGAGGATTGTAGAAGTAGTAGTTATGAGTATATCTCCTACAGTGAGTTATGTAACTCACAGAAACTGGGCAGTATGAACTACACCTCCTGCATAGAAGTTCTTTGTTTGCAGTGGTTTAATTGTGCATCTATTAGCGGGAGAGGATAAGAAAGAGAGAAAGTGGAAAATAGTGGCTGGGTTTCCTGCCTCAACATCTTAAGTTCCATCTTTCTGTCCCTTAAAGTTTCCTTTACAATGTATACTGAAGAGTACATTCTAGTATTTAACTTTTGTGCCTAAAAGCTTTATCAAGGGATAAAGGACTGGAATGAGACATGGGCTGGACACAAACATGAATCAGTTAGTCAAAACCCCAGTATTCTTACTTTCTGTGTGATCTTAGGTAGCTCTCTGAACCTTTGTGAGGCTCAGCTTTCTCATCTGTAGTGCTGGGTGTAAAGATGTCTGTTTCTTATGAATGATGTGGTTGTTGTATTTAAATAATGTAAAATTTTAAGCATTTGAAAAGTGGATAATATTGTTAATAAAATACTGCTTATTGTTGGTTAACCACATTAAGATATGTTATTACTGGTATCGAAAAATGAGAGTTGACTTGCTACAATCATTTATATAATTCTTAGGCTTTATGTAGAAGAGAAGCAAACAATTTGTGTCATTAAGAAGCTTTTAGGAAATTATTTATACTACAATTCAGTTTAGTGAGAAATTTATGAATGCTCATGGGGATTCAGTGATCTCTATCACACCATCATTAAGACATCATACCCAATGGAGACCATTTATGACATGATTCAGATTCTTGATACAAATCATTCTCTTTCAGATTTTGTAGGGTATTTTTCCTGCCCTAAACTAGACTTCAGCTATAAAAGAAATGTTTAGTGATGTTTAAGGAATGGCTCTGTGTAAATAAAAATGCATGCTGTATGTTATATGGTAGGTACTCAACTAATGTTTTTATGCAGCCATAAGAGCATGGATGGACAAATTAACACATTCCCAGTGGCACCTCAGAAATAGTGAAGCTTGAACTCTAAATATTGAATAATTATATGTCCAATTTTGTGAAAAGCATCTTATGATCTTAAAATCTTAAGTAATTTTTGGTAGCAATAATATATCACAAAATTACTAGTTTTTGATCTTTGTATACATCAACGATTAAATCTGGCCACAGTATATTTAAAATTATTATGGTAATTTCATATAATGGATGGAAATAAAAGTCTGCAATGGAGATACAGGTGGAGGTTTAGCCCTAGCAGCACAGCTAGGATTGCTATATCATGAATAAAAATGCTTGTTTTCTGGTTTTCTGTGGCTGTGTGCTCCAAGCAGATTGCACCATTAACTGTTGTGAGAGATGGCTAGTCATGCAGTAGTCACAGTCATTCTGGACATTGTTAAGCTTCTAGAATGATGTCTCATTTCTTCATTCTGATATTATGTTAAAGATACAATCATATTGCCGTTGTCTTTACATTTATTGTGTTCTCTTAGAGATGTGGTGTTTTCTTTACCTGGAAAAGCATCTGGTATCTTTATTTTTATTTTAAAATGTCAGTGAAATTATTCTGAGAATTGAGCAACCAAGTATTTAAAGCTGAACATAAAGAGACCCATGCAATACGATTTATATGAATTCTTTATTTGCCATTTGACAAGTTGCATGTTTCCATCTGGCTTCTTTTCAGTTAAAAGAAGGAATAGAATGAGGTTTTGTAGAATACTACTTGCTTGGTAGAACTTAGAATATACCTCCTTCCGAGTTGACAGCTGTTGCAGTATGTTCAAGAAGTATCCATGATTTCTTCCCTGTGGCGTCACCAGGTGCTGCAATGCCTAGAAGAGTTAACGTGGCACTAACTTTTACAGATGTCTCCACTGGTATCCACATGTAAGAACTCTCTTGATGAAAACTTTGGGCAAACAGCAAGTCAGTAACTAAACTAAGCAATGTGTTATTGAGCACAAATTCTTTTTTAAAGTTTTGTTCCTTTGCTCATAAATTTTAAACAAAAATAGAAAACTTTAGTGAACTGTCAACTTTTTCCCTTAAAACTATAATACCACAGTCTTTATTACATCCTTTATTTGTTTATCCTTCATTCATAATTTAACTTCAACTGAGCATTTCACTGAAATATTTTTGTTAATAATTCCGTTTAGTTCAAAGAGAGCATGAGGGTGATTATAAAACTACAGCACAATAAGTTAATACTGTTTTTCCTAGATTCTCAGATATCACTGATTTAAAAACATCTTTTTTGAGAGAATACTACTGTATTAATTGCAATTATAAAATACAACTTGATTTCAGACGCTTTATTGAAATAAAAATGTAGAAATTAAGTCATATAAGTAACCATTACATATCAAGCACTCAATAGACATTAAGTATCTCTAATCATTGTCTAATCATTACGACAACTGTGTGCAAAGAAGGTATTTTAACCCTGATTTATGAATGACAAATCTATAGTTTACCCTGGAGATGGAGTAATTTATCAGGATCCTGCAGCTAGTAAAAGTTAGAGCTGGTTCTGGTTGTTCAGCTTCCAAAATCCATACTCATTCCACAGTACCAAGTATATACATAAAAATGAAAGTAAATGGTACTATCAGGCCAAAGTAAAAATAAGGCAGAAAAATAAGGTGTAGCCAGGAGTGATAGTAGAGTACGAAATGCATACAGTGACTTCTTATATACTTAATAAATATGAACCATAAATTCATCTATAAGTACCTTAGGAGCTAATGCAAAAAAGGAAACAAAACCCAACACAGACATGAATCACTGGGTCCATAGAGAAAAATAAGCCAGCTGCTGGATAAAAGCTTCACATTTTCTGGTACAATAGAAATTTCTACTGTGGAAACAAAAAGAGGATTCTATGCAAATCAGTACTTTAATTTGTAGTAGTAATAATACTTATTTTGTTTTACTATAAATTTCACATAATAAAGACTTTATTCAGATATACCGTCTTTCTTAATTTTAGTGTCTCTTTACCCTATACTTCCAAACAGAACCATTGCAATTTTTATATCTTTTGGGTGTGTGTATGCAGTATGATAGATACAATAAGGGACTAAAGCTTTGGATATAACTTCTCAAACTATAATTGGAAAGTAGACTCAAAATTTAAGTCCATTGCTAGCATGCAATCAGTTATATCCTGGTCTCTTGAATTTAAAAATGCTTACATCATGTCATCCAAATCATTGTGTTATTCAAAAATCTAAAAATATTATTTTAAATATAGCATTTTTCTCTCAGTCTGTTTTCAGTAGAGCTAGGGATTTTATTTTATTTGTTTATTTTAAATTTTAGATAATTTCTGTACTTCATGGTCATATTCCTGGCAAGAGTTTATTTTTAAAACAGAGTTTTCTGAAAATTAAGATATAAAAAGAATTGTCATAAGGTGGCAGTGTGTTTCAATGATAACCATCAGTATAGAAAGAGAGCTTGTTGCACCAAGTGGTTCCTTAACCATTGTTGTGCTGTACATAAAAATTCACTGTACCTAAGGATTTTTTTGGTTTGTTTTTTTTTTTTTAGGAAAATTGAGCAGCTATTTCTTAGGGAATATGTGGAAAATTATCAAAGATACTACTCTTTTGAGTTTTACCGTTGCTAACTCCAATTTGTTAAATAGGTTTATGTATTCACTGCTGCATAAAGGGAAACCTTTCCCTTCACCCTATGCCTATATACAATGACATAACAGTGAAATATTTTCTATTATAATCATTGACATGTTTTAGTAAGAAGTGATAACTAAGTTTACACATTTTAAGAAATATATCTTAGGTTATAGTAATTTTGAATGTTGAGAGTAATAATTATAATTTTCATTTTGGTGGTATTGAATACAGGAGTTTTTGGACATGGTTTAATAAACAGCATTCGTGTGTGGAGAAGTGATAGAAAGAATTTAAGCTTCTTAATGAAATGGACTAAGTTTAATTTCCTGCCTTCCTATTCATTAGCTTTGAGATATTGAGCCAGTTACTTTGTCTCTGAGATTTTTCTTCTTATTAGTAATTTGGAGATAATAATAATGTTTACTAAATAAGGCCATTGAAAGATTAAATGAGATGATGTTATTGATGTGCTTACTAAACTTTGAGATATTTTGTTAATTATTATTACAACCAAAGAAAATATTTTTTTATTTCTAAGTATTTTCTGATGTGACCTTACTTGGAGAACACATTTGAGGTTTATCACATTTAGTTGTCACATTATTATGATATGGTACATAATTGCTACTTAACCATGCAGTCAAGCTAGAACAGCAACAGAAAAACAAAAGCATGTGTTGCTTATCATCCCTCATTTATCAGCGCTTCAACATTTTTCACTTATTACCCATATTATGAAAGAGGTTACTAGGACATAGAGGACATGATCTCTGTCCTTAAATACCTTCCCATCTGGCTAGAAAAATAAAACTGGAAAAGAAATGGTAAGACCTGTGTTATGGCCTCAGTTCTGCCATTAGCTAGCTTTGTAATCTTGAATATGTCTCTGTGGTTCTGTTCTCTCATTTGTAAATTGAACTTGATAATCTGTAAGGTCCCTTCTGGCACTTCTATCTTAAGAACATTTCATACTATGAATTTGCAAATAAGTAAGCACTGAATTGCATGTTAGTGAGTGAATGTGGAGTAAGGAGAAATTAATGTGGGCTTGGGTGTATGGAGTATCTTTGACACTGTTTCCAAGAAACAGATTTATAGTTGCTCATAAGCAAAGGGAAAGTCATTTTCATTACAAAGTCATTTTTTCTATATTGCAAGTGAAAAATCAGACATACATAATATGAAAAAGCCTGGCATATATAAATTTTAAAATATTAATATTTTAAATAATCTGGGTTAAAAATGAATCATTATGGATTTTCACTACCAGCTGGTAAGTGGCAAATAATGACTACCCAGGGAAGAAAATGAAGAAAGACATATAAATAAATAATTATTAATTGTAGTTAGTAGTTTAATCATGGTAAATAGTATCCAAACTTCATGTGGTATTTAAGATAATTTCGTTAGAAGTATATAATATCTGTCAGAAAACTTGAATACTACTTTAATTAAAATTAAAATGTAGCCTTTTCCAGCCTTTATGAACTCTTAAGGAGATACACTAAAAATGTCAAACCTTACAAAAACAGTGACAACTAAGTCTGATGGACAATTTAATAGTCTTGAAGAATTACGTACTACATATACATCAGAAGGAATTCCCCTAAGAAAACTTTGGCCAGGTTTCTTATTTTTATTGTGCCTGAAATTTATATCATAAAGACTGCCTGAGACTGAGGGAGGAGGATACTTCATTGCTCTAGACTCTCGCTCCTGTCTCCACCATGCCTCCTTCCTCCTTCTACATATAGGCAGATCTTGAAAGTCCTAGAGAAACTGGATAGGAAGTCTTCAAAACTAATCAAGTCACAGGATCTTCTTTGAAAGGTAGTCCCAACATAGTCACAGGACTTGGTCATGTGAAGCAGATGAACTCTGGTAGCAATGCCTGTAACTGTTACCCATTATCTTTTGTTTAAAGATAAGTACATGGGGCTTCCCTGGTGGTGCAGTGTTTTGAGTCCACCTGACGATGCAGGGGACACGGGTTTGTGCCCCGGTCCGGGAAGATCCCACATGCCGCGGAGCGGCTGGACCCGTGAGCCATGGCCGCTGAGCCTGCACGTCCGGAGCCTGTGCTCCGCAACGGGAGAGGCCACAACAGTGAGAGGCCCGCGTACCGCAAAAAAAAAGATGTTTAAAAAAAAAAAAAAAGATAAGTACATAGCCGTGCACGCACCTTGGAAGAATTTTAGGACCTCAACACAGTTATGAAGGCATGACTTCTATGAAAAAAGAGCAGAATACAGGAAGAGATAGGATAAGGGAGAGAGGGAAGACAGAACTGCTAAGAATCTAAAAAAAGAAAAATCCCACATTGGAGACAGTAATGAGTAGAACTAGGGCTAAAAATATAAAATAAAATCTGTGATGAAAAGAAGAAATTTGAGCAGTTTTTAATAATGCAGATGAAAATTATAATGTGTAACATGAGACAATCAATTATATTAAGGATAAAACGATGGCCCAATATGATTTCAGTGGTTCACTCAAAACGTTTATATTCTAGCTACATTCTTGGTATACTAGATCTCAGTCAATTCTCTAGGGATACAGCAATGAACAAAGTAAATATTGTACCTGCTCTCACAGAGCTGACATCCTGTGGAGGGATGAAGAATTATAGACACGGGGACATAGAAATATATAATATGTTAGGAATGATAAATACTTTGAATAAAAAGAGCAGAGTAAGGGAATAGAGAGTAGGGGGGCAGAAATAGATGTGCCCCAAAGAGAAAGCAAAAATGTGGAAACGAGACAATAATCAGAGGCATAATAGAAGAATATTTTATTTACCTTGCAGTAATTTCTTTTTCTTTTTGTTACTGTCAAATTATTGTACTGCAATAATTAAGAAAAGTTCTATCAATATCTAGGCCAAAGAAACAGATTATAAGAGGGGGAAATATCAGTCGGCTTCATACATCTTATTTTCAATTCCATATGTCAGAAGACAGTGGAGAAATTCTATCTATAGAATTTTAAGGAAAAAATATATTGTGTTTAATAATTTTATAAAAAACCAAGATGTTTATCTATGGTAGTGATAGAAAAATGTTCTTAAACTTTCAAGTGTTCAGAATATATACCGTTTAACCTATTAGGGAACGTTACTGGAAAATGTTTTCCAAGTGAATGAAAAAAATTGAGAAATCAAGAATTGGTGTTTAAAATATCTTGGGTACAAGTGAATGTAAAAGACAAATATTCTTGAAAGAATAGGTTATAATGAAAACATGTCAATATAATGATGATAATTTGCATGTAAGACCCCAGACTGTAATAATGAAGAATGAGTAATTATGGAGTAGGGAAATTAAAGAAGTCAAAAATATACAATTTTACTTTTAACTGACCAGGAGAAAAATTGGTTCACTTATGCTATTAAATAAAACACCAAGAGAGCAACTAGAAAAATTCAAAGTAGAATATGTGCCTTGTAAAACATTGGGGAGACAAAAAAAAAAAAAAGAAAGAAAAATGTTATGTACTAATTAACACTGCACTATTTATAATGAGAAAACTAGTAAAATTAGGATGCTTGATAGAAGCTCAATAGTAGTGAGAAATATGATAGCAGTAGGCAAATCAGTAAAAATTAATGAAGATATCAAATAAAAAATGAAAAACTGATAACTCAGTCTAAAAGCTGGTTCTTTGAAAAGACAAATCATTTATTTAGATAGACCATACCAAATGGATAAAAAGAAATGCTATGAAACATAAATTCAGAATATTAGGAAATGAGGAAGGAGATCTACCCATAGATGCAGAAAAATTACTAGTTATTGCCCCACCTGAGGCAGGGCAGGAGTATTTTTTTTAATATAAATGTCAAATAGCTCTTTAAAGTTGATAACCACTGATGGATTATTAATGTGTCTGTTTCCCATTTACTTTCCAACAGTGGATACTTTTTAATACTTGCCAATCTGATGTGGGAAAAATTACATTTTGATTTAACTGTAAGTTTTTTGATAAAATTAAGCTTAAACATTTAAAAATATCTCAAATGGATGGCCATTTGTTTTTCACAATTGCCAATTTATAGTGTTATGGTCTATTTTATCTACATACACACAAACAAATATATCCTATATGTATAGATGTATATGTGTGTGCCCATATATATTTATATTTTAGATTTTAATGTTTTAAGATGTATTAAGGATGTAATAAATAAATGTAAGAAATAGAATATATGAATGAGACTTTTGCAGTAAATAAATTGTTACACTGAGATTTTGGATATCATATCTAATATATTTCATGTCATTTCCTGTGCTTGATCTAACACTTATAAAGATTTATTTACAAGAGTATTATGAATTTTCCCAGTTTAATAAAATAGAAATGACTGTTATATTATCCAGTCATCCTAGACAGAGCTTATATCAAAAAGCTGTCATGAGGCTTCCCTGGTGGCATAGTGGTTAGGAATCCGCCTGCGGGTTCAGGGGATGTGGGTTCGAGCCCTGGTCTGGGAAGATCCCATATGCCACAGAGCAGCTGGGCCTGTGGTCCGCAACAAGAGAAGCCACCACAATGAGAAGTCTGCACACTGCAATGAAGTGTAGCCCCTGCTTGCTGCAACTGGAGAAAGCCCACGCGCAGCAATGGAGACCCAACTCAGCCAAAAATAAATAAATAAATTTATTTAAAAAAAAAGCTGTCATGAAAATGTAGTGTGTTTTCTAGTTACTCAAAATAGTATGTTCTCATGTAAGGTGTTAGTCACAATTATCTTTTTTTAAAAATTGAACTATAGTTGCCATATATCATGTTAATTTCAGGTGTGCAACATAGTGATTCTACATTTAAATACATTATGAAATGATCATCACTGTAAGTGTAGTAACCATCTATCACCATACAAAATTATTACAGTATTATTGATTGTATTCCTCATGATGCATTTTACATCCCTGTGACATATATTTTATAGCTGGAAGTTGGTACCCCTTAATCCCTTTCACCTGTTTCAGCAACCCCCCACCTCCCTCCCCTCGGTGACCACCAGTTTGTTCTCTGTATCTATGGGTCTGTTTCTGTTTTGTTTAGTTTGTTCATTTGTTTTGTGTTTTATATTCCACATGTGAGGTCGTACAATATTTATCTTTCTCTGTCTGACTTCTTTCACTTAGCATAATACCCTTTAGATGCATCTGTGTTGTCTCAAATGGCAAGATTTCATTATTTTTTATGGCTGAGCAATATGCCATTGAGTATATATATACCACATCTTCTTTATCCATTCATCTATCAGTGGACACTTTGGTTGCTTCCATGTTTTGCCTGTTGTAAATAATGCTGTAATGAAAATAGGGGTGCTTTTTATTCCAGTGGGTATTTTTTCATTCACATGCACAACATTAATTATGCAAATATGTATTTTTATATGTTCTAATGTGGAAAATGTTGGTACTCATAGAAAAAATGCATGCAAAAGTTTTAAAAAACTTTTGAAAAAGTTTTGTTCTTGAATAGTTTATTAAATATATCAGTCATTTCCTTATTTACATAGCTTAAATAATGACATTTTATCTTTTCTAATAGCTAAAAGCAATATACACACATATATCATACTGCTACAAAAACATTTATTTTCATTAACTAATAGACTTTTATTAATCAACTGTTGGAAATGTAGAGTTATACTGATAATAATGTTCAAATAAAGCAACTAGGGTAACGTAATCTCTGAACTCAGGCAACTGCAGTTTAGTTATGGAAGCGCAGCATGAACATGTTAATGAGCAGTGATACTTTGCATTTACAGAGCCTCCTGCCAAAACACTCTTCCTTCCGGGTCTTCCGATAGCTGGTTTTTTAATATCATTTGGACTTACTTCAAATATTGTGTCTTAAGGGAAGCCCCAACTGCCTAATCTAAATGATCCTTGCTCCTGTTAGTCAATTGCTTTTGTGTGTGTGTGTGTTTTTTGTTTGTTTCAAAGCATTTATCAGTAGCTAAAATCATATTGATGATTAATTTGCTTACTGATTTATTCCTTTATTTTTCCCAACCTCCACTCCCACTCAAAATGGAAGGTTTAAAGTGGAAGAATGATAACTTCTTCCTAATGTCTCCTATTTTTTGTTTTATTTCCCCAGACACTGTGTTCTTTATAAGTTATGGAGAAAAATAATGTTTGAATATTTTAAAGTTATTATCCAATGTGGAATGAGCAGCTAATTTGTGGCAGAAGTTTGAAAATATGTGCATCTATATTTTAACAGCTAAGAAATATTTCTAAATTAAGTTCACATTTGACTTCGAGATGTTTTTTCTCAAAATATATTGAGGGTAGTCTTGAGATCTTGTCCCACACTTTGACAGTGTTAAAAATTTTTTTTAATCTAAAAATGTAATGATTTAACAGTCACCGTCTCATAATTGTTCACAATGAACACATCATTACTCAATGACAAATGTTTTCCAACCTGGTATGTTAAATGTTGTTTTATAACTCAAATGTATGATGGAGATTATTCTTATGCTTGAAGAATGTTGGTAAAAAATTGAGGAGTTTTTTAAAGTTAAAAAACCCATGATGAATTGGTTGAAACTTGATGTTATATTGCTTTAGAAAAATTTGTATAATTGTATCCAGCTCTTGTATTCTTTGAGCATGAAAATTGTTATACCAGAGAGTACTTCATTTCTTCCAAAAAATCCTTTTCCTTCCTGCAGAATAGTGCTAGTAAGTGGAAATCAAGGCAAGACTGGCAATTTCTACCTAATTTGTAAATCTGGGGCATTCTGTCAATAGAAAGATGAATGGCTATAGAAAGTCATCTTATAAGTTATAACCTAGTAAAGGATATTATTTTGGCAATTTTATGTGAAAAACTGAATAGAGTTTTCATTTTTAAAATCTAATGATCTTTATTTTTTATCTGGGGGGATTATGTCATATAGTTAATATTATAAATATAATTTTCTTATTTCTTTTATTACTATATGACAAATATTTATCATATCTTGATAAAATAGCTTGTATTTTGTGAAATTTGGCTAAATTTGAAAGAGCTCTCATTTAACCTTCAATAAGTGGTAGACTGATATGGACTTTTCCTTATTAGGAAAAGATGCATTTTGAAATAAATATTTGTGATTTTGGGAGTCCTACAGGCATAAAAAGTAGTTTTACTTACAGCAAAAAATGTTGAACATTTATCCCTCTTGTAGTAGGAATTTAGCTTTTGTAATTGAAATATTTCCATTTTCACACGTGAAATAACTGCTTAACTGCTAAACTGCAAGGAAAATGACTAAATTTAGAATGTGAAAGGATACTTGAAATTTTTACATTATCACAGATCTTAATGTCTTCTAAAATGCCAATAAAAAGGATGAGTGAATTTCTTTCACTGTCAGTCTATGATTTGTGGGAAATTCTTGCCTATAGAATGATGTTTGGCAATGCTTGCTTGCATAAAAAAGAGTATTTAGAATCAGCTAACATAGAAATAAATGCTGATAAGAGCACACTTAGGGTAAAAGTACATTTTCTGCTTCCCAGGACTATAGGCTGATTACAGTGAATTTTAAAATTATTATGTTTAATACACAAATATGCACACAGTACTTTTAAGAAAACTGTAGATTATGTGTCTCCTGGCATTACAAAATCTAGAACTTTTAGATATAGGAAGATGCTTGCTCAATAATTTCCATAATTAGGAAGGGATATACGTACATATTTGAGAGAATCCTCAGATTCCCAGAACTTCAGAGGAACTGATTGCTCTTTTTCTGGGTCATCTCCTTCTTAAATTGAGCCATTATAAATTTATTCATGGAAACATTTAAGTAAAAAGTAGATATTGTAATAGTGTGTTTTCTCTTAACTTTGTCAAATCTCAGCCTCTCCTTTGTGCATCGGCAGAAAGAACAAAGTCATAAGATGAAAGAACCTAAAATGACCATCTGGTTCTGGCCCTATTTAAAGAGAGGACTGTTGAAATTAATTCTAGATGTTGTTAAAAATTTGGATGTTATTTAGTCTGCATTTGAGATTTTTAGAGGATCATTGCATGTATCAATTAGCTATTGCTGCATAACAAGCAATCCCCAAACTCAGAAGCTTAGAACAATAGTATTTATTATTGTACATGAGTATACTTACACATCCCGTCAGGGCTAAGTTTTGCAGATAGCTTTGCTGATCTTGACTAAACTCTTTCACATGTTTGAGGTTGGCGGCCTATTGGGAGGTCCGGGTAGCCTTGGCTTTTACAACTGGACTCTCCTCCCTGTGGTCACTCATGTACTAGCTACATCAGGCTAGATAGGAATTGTTCACACAGGAATGGCAGAGCTCCAGGAGAGGGGACATAAGCATGAAAGATCTCTTGAGGCCTAGCTTCAGAACTGGCACATGATTTGCCACATTCTCTTGGCCAAGGCAGTTCACAGCATCAGCTTATATTCAAGGATTTGGGAAATAGATCTACCTTTTGATGAAAGGAGCTGCAAAGTCACATTGCAAAGGGTGTAGATATGGGAAGGGGTGAAGAAACTGGTCCATTTTTCTACCACTCTATTATAGACCATTTCTTGCATCAGTTACACATGTCTCTCCCAAAAGCAAAATTTCCTCACTTCCAACTCAGCACCATCAGAAATCTTGTCCAGTTCTAGTATCATGTTAATTACAGGGTCTCATAAACTACATAAAGTTCTGATGTGATTCCTCAGATGCAGCTTCAAAAGGGGGGAAAATGAGAGGCACCAAACAGTCACTGGTGCACAGTAATTCTGAAACCATGCTGGAAAAATATTATCAAGTTCCTCAACTCCAAAAATAGGAAATGTTCCTTGATTAGGTCCTGACTCTTCCCCTTGGGAGTAAGTTTCCAGTTCATTGTTCCCCATGGCCCCTTCTCAGATTTTTGCTCTGCTCTTTGTGATGTCCTTCCTAATCTGTTACTTTTCTTGGATACTTCTGAAGAAATACTTCTCAGGTCCATTTTGGGACCAGAGTAGTTTTCTTAGGCTTATTCCTCTCATAGAAAGTTAGAGGCCCAGAAGATGTTTTGCAATTTGAACAATTTAAATCACTTTTATTAAAGGTTGGTGGCTCTTTTACCTATGAAACTTACTATAAAATTTTGTGGGCTTTCTCTATGTCTGGTATAGTTTACTCTTCACCACAAAAGCCAAACCACAATCGTTTTCCAGAAATGCTTCTCTTTATACACTTTTTTATTGCTTTTTTCTTTTTTTTTGATTTGGTGTCTGTGAGACCACACCTTAAAGATTTCTAGAAGCCCATGTCCTCGTCCTCATCTTTTCTCTCACCACTGGACACGACTTAATTCTTTTAGAGATCTTAGCAAAGGGCCTTACAACCTAAGCCTTGATTTCATTGTACTCCTTGGGCCTCATTTCACTTTGAAAATCTTTTGCCAGCTGGGAAGACTACAGATGGGAAAATTTTTATTTTCAAACTTAGCTACCCTCAGCTTCACTATATTCCCTTTACAATTGACTTGCAAATGGACAAGTACCTTCTTGGTTCACTCTTTATTAATATACCTTAAATGTAGTAAGACCAACTGACATTCTGAATATATCACCTGAAAAATCATCTTGCCAAGATCCATAAATTCATTAGGTATATTATAATATCTTGCTTTAGATTTACTACAGGGCAGAGTGTTACATTTGCTGATACAAAACACAAGTCACCATTATTTTTCCAGCATCCCTAATAATTCCAGCACCTTCCCAGCCTTTACTAATAATTCTCTTGCCATTTTTCTATCTTTTGTAAGAATTTTCCGCCTCTGACTACCTCCTCATTGTAGAGCCAGTGCCACATATTTTAGGTTTTTGTTATGATAGTACTGAACTTCTAGGTACAGTTTTCCTATCAATTAGCTATTGTCACATAAAAAACCACCCCCAGCTCACTGGTTTGAACAATGTGCGTATATTACTGCTTACCAGACTATGGGTTGGATGGAGAGTCCAATAGATTGGCATTAGCTTTGACTGATTGGCCAGTTTTTGCAGGAGTTGTTAGTATGTCCTCAAGAGTAAGGCTACCAGAACAGAGTCCGCATTTGGGCCGAGCTGGAACTCCTGGCTTGAGGTCCCTCTCCTCTGCCATCACCGAGCTGCCCCTGAACCCCAGGACATGGTGGCCTCACTCTGCTGCCGGATCTGGAGAGGTCCCACTGATTGAAGCCACAACCCTCCTGGGGACTGCGGGCTGGCCACGTGGCTAACAGGGTCTTGGTGCTCCGACTGGGTGTCAGGCCTGAGCCTCTGAGGTGAGAAAGCCTAGGTCAGGACATTAGACCACCAGAGACCTCCTGACCCCACTTAATATCACTTGGCGAGAGCTCTCCCAGAGATCTCCATCTCAATGCTAAGACCCAGCTCCACCGAACGACCAGCAAGTTCCAGTACTGGACACCCCATGCCAAACAACTAGAAAGACAGGAACACAACCACACCCACTAGCAGAGAGGCTGCCTAAAATCATATGAAGTTCACAGACACCCGAAAACACACCACTGGATGTGGTGCTGCCCACCAGAAAGACAAGAGCCAGCATCATCCACCAGAACACAGGCACCAGTCCCTTCCACCAGGAAGCCTACACAACCCACGGAACCAACCTAACCCACTGGGGGCAGACACCAAAAACAACGGGAACTACAAACATGCAGCCTGCGAAAAGGAGACCCAAAACACAGTAAGTTAAGCAAAAAGAGAAGACAGAGAAATACGCAGCAGATGAAGGAACAAGGTGAAAACTAACCAGACCAAACAAATGAAGAGGAAATGGGCAGTCTACCTGAAAAAGAATTCAGAGTAATGATAGTAAAGATGATCCAAAATATTGGAAATACAATGGACAAAATACAAGAAACGTTTAACAAAGACCTAGAAGAACTAAAGAGCAAACAAACAATGATGAACAACACAATAAATGAATTTAAAAATTCTCTAGGAGGAATCAATAGCAGAATACCTGAGGCAGAAGAACAGATAAGTGACCTGGAAGATAAAATAGTGGAAATAACTACTGCAGAGCAGAATAAAGAAAAAAGAATGAAGGGAATTGAGGACAGTCTCAGAGACTTCTGGGACAACATAAAATGCACCAATATTAGAATTATAGGGGTCCCAGAAGAAGAGAAAAAGAAGGGGACTGAGAAAATATTTGAAGAGATTATAGTTGAAAACTTCGCTGATAGGGGAAAGGATATAGTCAAATCCAGGAAGTGCAGAGAGTCCCACACAGGATAAATCCAGGAGAAACACACCAAGACACATATTAAATCAAATTATCAAAAATTAAATACAATGAAAAAATATTAAAAGCAGCAAGGGAAAAGCAACAAATAACATAAAAGCGAATCCCCATAAAGTTAACAGCTGATCTTTCAGCAGAAACTCTGCAGGCCAGAAGGGAGTGGCAGTACCTATTTAAAGTGATGAAAGGGAAAAACCTACCACCAAGATTACTCTACCCAGCAAGGATCTCATTCAGATTTGACAGAGAAATTAAAACCTTTACAGACAAGCAAAAGCTAAGAGAATTCAGCATAACCAAACCAGCTTTACAACAAATGCTAAAGGATCTTCTCCAGTCAGGAAACACAAGAGAAGGAAAAGACCTACAATAACAAACACAAAACAATTAAGAAAATGGGAATAGGAGCATACATATCAGTAATTACCTTAAATGTAAATGGATTAAATGCTCGAACCAAAAGACATAGACTGGCTGAATGGATACAAAAACCAGAGCTGTATATATGCTGTCTACAAGAGACCCACTTCAGATCTAGGGACACATACAGACTGAAAGTGAGGGGATGGAAAAAGCTATTCCATGCAAATGGAGATCAAAAGAAAGCTGGAGTAGCAATTCTCATATCAGACAAAATAGACTTTAAAATAAACACTATTACAAGAGACAAAGAAGGACACTACATAATGGTCAACTGATCAATCCAAGAAGAAGATAAAGCAATTCTGAATATGTATGCACCCAACATAGGAGCACCTCAATACATAAGGCAAATGCTAACAGTTATAAAAAGGGAAATTGACAGTAACACAATAATTGTAGGGGACTTTAACACCCCAGTTTCACCAATGGACAGATCAGCCGAAATGAAAATAAATAACAAAACACAAGCTTTAAATGCTACATTCAACAGGATGGGCTTAATTGATATTTAAGGACATTCCATCAAAAAATAACACAATACACTTTCTTATCAAGTGCTCATGGAACATTCTCTAGGACAGATCATATCTTGGGTCACAAATCAAGCCTTGGTAAATTTAAGAAAATAAAAATCATATCAAGTATGTTTTCTGACAACAACGCTATGAGACTAGATAACAATTACAGGGAAAAAAAACTAAAAAATACAAAGACATGGAGGCTAAACAGTGCTACTAAATAACCAAGAGATCACTGAAGAAATCAAAGAGGAAATCAAAAAATACCTAGAAACAAATGCAATGAAATCATGACGGCCCAAAACCTATGGGATGCAACAAAGAAGTTCTAAGCGGGAAGTTTGTAGCAATATAATCCTACCTCAAGAAACAGGAAAAATCTCAAATAAACAACCTACCCTTACACCTAAAGCAATTAGAGAAAGAAGAACAACCCCACCCCCCAAAGTTAGCAGAAGGAAAGAAATCATAAAGGTCAGATCAGAAATAAATGAAAAATAAATGAAGGAAACGATAGCAAAGATCAATGAAACTAAAAGCTGGTTCTTTGAGAAGATAAACAACGTTGATAAACCGTTAGCCAGACTCATCAAGAAAAAAGGAAGAAGACTCAAATCAACAGAATTATAAATGAAAAAGGAGAAGTAACAACTGACACTGCAGAAATACAAAGGATCATGAGAGATTACTACAAGCAACTATATGCCAATAAAATGGACAACCTGGATGAAATGGACATATTCGTAGTAAAGCACAACCTTCTGAGACTGAATCAGGAAGAAATAGAAAATATTAACAGCCCAATCACAAACACTGAAATTGAAACTGTGATTAAAAATCTTCCAACAAACAAAAGCCCAGGACCAGATGGCTTCAGAGGTGAAATCTCTTAAACATTTAGAGAAGAGATAACACCTATCCTTCTCAAACTCTTTCAAAATACAGCAGAGGGAGCAACGCTCCCAAACTCATCCTATGAGGCCACCATCACCCTGATACCAAAACCAGACAAAGATGCCACAAAGAAAGAATACTATAAGCCAACATCACTGATGAACATAGATGCAAAAATCCTCAACAAAATATTAGCAAACAGAATCCAACAGCACATTAAAAGTATCATACACCATGATCAAGTGAGGTTTATCCCAGGAATGCAAGGATTCTTCAGTATACGCAAATCAATCTACGTGATACACATATTAACTAATTGAAGGATAAAAACGATACAGTAATCTCAATAGATACAGAAAAAGCTTTTGACAAAATTTAACACCCATTTATGAAAAGAACTCTCCAGAAAGTAGTCATAGAGAGAAGTTACCCCAACATAATAAAGGCCATATATCACAAACCCACAGCCAGCTTCATTCTCAATGGTGAAAAACCGAAACCATTTCCACTAAGATCAGGAGCAAGACAAGGTTGCCCATTCTCACCACTATTTTTCAACATAGGTTGGAAGTTTTAGCCACAGCAATCAGAGACGAAAAAGCAAAAAGGAATCCAAATTGGAAAAGAAGTAAAACTGTCACTGTTTGCAGATGACATGATTCTATACATAGAGAATCCTAAAGATGCTACCAGAAAACTACTAGAGCTAATCAATGATTTTTGTAAAGTAGCAAGATACAAAATTAATGCACAGAAATCTCTTGCATTCCTATACACTAGTGATGAAAAATCTGAAAGAGAAATTAAGGAAACACTCCCATTTACCATTGCAATGAAAAGAATAAAATATCTAGGAATAAACCTACCTAAGGAGACAAAAGACCTGTATGCAGAAAATTATAAGACACTGATGAAAGAAATTAAAGATGATACAAATAGATGGAGAGATATACCATGTTCTTGGGTTGGAAGAATCAACATTGTGAAAATGACTATACTACCCAAAGCAATCTACAGATTCAGTGCAATCCCTATCAAACTACCAATGGCATTTTTCACAGAACTAGAACAAAAAAATTTACAAATTGTATGGAAACATGAAAGTTTCCGAGTAGCCAAAGCAATCTGGAGAAAGAAAAACGGAGCTGGAGGAATCAGGCTCCCTGACTGAAGACTATACTACAAAGCTACAGTAATCAAGACAGTATGATACTGGCACAAAAAAAGAAGTATAGATTAGTGGAACAGGATAGAAAGCCCAGAGATAAACCCATGCACATATGGTCAGCCTATCTTCGATAAAGGAGGCAAGAATATACAATGGAGAAAAGACAGCCTCTTCAATAAGTGGTGCTGGGAAAACTGGACAGCTACATGGAAAAAATGAAATTAGAAGACTCCCTAACACCATACATAAAAATAAACTCAAAATGGATTAGGGACCTAAGTGTAAGGCCAGACACTGTAAAACTCTTAGAGAAATACATAGGTAGAACACACTATGACATAAATCATAGCAAGATCTTTTTGACCCACCTCCTAGAGAAATGGAAATAAAAACAAAAATAAAGAAATGGGACTGAATGGAACTTAAAAACTTTTGCATGGCAAAGGAAACCATAAATAAGATGAAAAGACCACCCTCAGAATGGGAGAAAATATTTGCAAATGAAGCAACTGACAAAGAATTAATCTCCAAAATATACAAGCAGCTCATGCAGCTCAATATCAAAACAAACAACCCAATCCAATAGAGGGCAGAAGACCTAAACAGGTATTTATTCAAAGAAGATATACAGATTGCCATCAAACACGTGAAAGGATGCTCAGCATCACTAATCATTAGAGAAATGCAAATGAAAACTGCAATGAGGCATCACCTCACACCCGTCAGAATGGCCATAATCAAAAAACCTTCAAATAACAAATGCTGAAGGGGGTGTGGAGAAAAGGGAACCCTCTTGCACTGTTGGTAGGAATGTAAATTGATACAGCCACTCTGGAGAACAGTATCGAGGTTCCTTAGAAACTCAAAATAGAACTATTATACGACCCAGCAATCCCACTACTGGGCATATACCCTGAGAAAACCATAATTCAAAAAGACATATATACCCCAATGTTCATGGTAGCTCTATTTACAATAGCCAGGACAGGGAAGCAACCTAAGTGTCCATTGACAGATGAATGGATAAAGAAAGTGTGGCACATATATACAATGGAATATTACTCAGCCATAAAAAGAAACAAAATTGGATTATTTCTAGTGAGGTGGATGGACCTAGAGAGTGTCATACTGAGTGAAGTAAGTCAGAAAGAGAAAAACAAATACTGTATTCTAACACGTATATATGGCATCTAAAGAAAGAAAAGGTTCTGAAGAACCTAGGGGCAGGACAGGAATAAAGATGCAGATGTAGAGAATGGACTTGAGGACATGGGGAGGGGGAAGGGTAAGCTGGGACGAAGTGAGAGAGTGGCATGGACATATATACACTACCAAATGTAAAATATATAGCTAGGGGGAAGCAGCCACATAGCACAGGGAGATCAGCTCATGCTTTGTGACCACCTAGAGGGGTGGGATAAAGAGGGTGGGAGGGAGGTGCAAGAGGGAGGGGATATAGGAATATATGTATACGTATAGCTGATTCACTTTGTTATACAGCAGAAACTAACACAACAATGTAAAGCAATTATACTCCAATAAAGATGTTAAAGAAGAAAAAAATAAAAACAAGAGTAAGGCTACTGGCTACTCTCCTGCTTATGTTGTAAGCCCACCTGTGAGGTGTGAGTTTTTGACTAGAGATGGAATTTGGAAATTATTGAGTGGTATACTTATGTGGTATTACCTGCCACAGGTGCTTGTGTTCTACGGCTGATTCTGTGTCCTATGAGCTTGCACCTGAATTTCTCAGATGTCCTACCTTAGTGTAATGGCTGTTGAGTGTAGTGACCTTGAGGTGGTCCAATAGCCTGTCTGTAGCCACGGCCTATAAAAATGTATTAAAGAAAAAATTTCTTCAGACATTTTTCTGTCGTATGTTAAATAATCAAGCAATGAAACGTATTCTGCAAAAGCATTTCCTTCCCACAAACTCTATAAAGAACTCCCAGAAGTTTATGACAGTGTCATATATTAATGCTTAAAACAAACAGCAAAGAACCTCATCAGAGTGAAAGTTAAATGTTGGAGAACATTTAAATCTATCACTGAATGGTAGGGAAGTCAAGGGATTTAAACTTATAAGCCTCAGAAAGGATGAATCTTTTTAATGTTTTGTGGCAGGAGAATATCATTATAAAATAAGTATTTAAAGATTTAGGAATTCCCTGGCCGTCCAGTGGTTAGGATTCTGTGCTTACACCGCAGAGGGCACGGGTTTGATCCCTCATCAGGGAACTAACATCCTGCATGCTGCCTGGTGCTGTCTCAGGAAAGCTGAGTCATTTTATCTTATACTATATTTTAATTTCATAATGCTAGAATTTTATATATGGATAGAATAAATACCATATGCATGTAACATTTTTTCTCTTTCTATGCTTTGTTCTCTTTTCTTGTTTTTCTCTTCTTTCTTTCTTTCTGTATCCTTCCTTCTTGTCTCATTGTTACTTTTTCACCCTTTTATCAGTTCTTTTCCTTTTTTATTCTGTTTTTTTTGTTTTTCCTTTTTTCTCAACATTATCACCTCTTCCTTCCAGTTTCCTGTTCTCCTTTTCTCCCCTCTTTCTCATGCTTTCCTTCTTACCTCAACAGATTGTCAGCAGTGTTTTCTTATTATTTTTTATATATAGTGTTATCTTACTTTATGTTAATTCTAAATTAATAAAATATTTAGTAGCTATTAGTAAAAGCAATTATGACCTGATTGGAAAAAAAAGTAAAATCCTTGAGGATGTTTTCACACACAATAAATGCATGCTAATTAGGTTGGTATGAAACTTTACTTTCAGAGAGAAATAAGATTCATAATAGATGTTTGAATGAATATTGAGAATCTTAATATCCTATTTGGATTTTTAAATCCTCATTTCAGATCCCTGGCATAAATCAAAATAATTGAGTTAATAAATCATAATAATTTAAAATATGCATTATCTTTTTATGATGCATTCTACTGCTATGAAAAAACTTTTAATTAATTGGCAAGATTATTGAAGACAGTTTAACAAATTTGAGCTCCTACTATGTGTGATAAACTAGCCTAGGAAACAGAATATATTATTGGATATGATAATTAAGATCCTTTCTCTTTCTTGATTGAGGAATTCAGAGAAGTGATAGTTCAGTTTTGAGGGAGATAATAAAATCAGTCGAAGAGGTAGATTGGATGTGCTTTTGCTAGGAGGAGGAAAGTTGAGGGGAATGATAGAAGAACAAGAGGGAGAGACTTGTAAAGGTAATTTAAGAATATCATACTGTACAGTTTTAAAAAGCATTGGTTGCATGTAGGGGCAGTGAGTGGGAGATAAATGAGATGGTAGATACATTAATTTGTTTATCTAGCATTTATTAAGCCTCTGCTATTAGCTGGGCACTGTGCTAGGTATAGAGTGATGCAGAGAGGCATAAAAGTGGGCACTGCTCTGAAAGTTTTACAGACTAGAAGGGGAGACAGCTGGGTAAATAAATTAGTTTAACCAAATACATAAACAGAGAAAGGTAAGACACAATGCGGGCATTGGTCTTTTCTTTCTTGGTTAATCAGGAATGTTAGAGACTGCTGTTCTTATTGGGTATTCAAGGGGATGGGGAAGTAACATTTATTAAGCACTTACTACATTACAAATATTTAGCAAGACTGTAGGTATTTAATCTCCTTTTGTCCTGATAATAACTCTATGAATCCCCTTGTATAGATTCAGAAGGTGAGGCTCACAACAGTTGTGACTTGTCACATTAATAAGTGGAAAAGACAGGATTTGAACCCAGATCCATTTGATTTTAAGATAGTACTATTTCTATTATCATTTTTCAAGAGTCTGCACTTCATTTGACAGTTATTAGAAAATAGTATGACTGCCATGTAATAATATGATTGGAGATATCCAATCATAGTGAAAATAAATAATATTCTGGGTAGTAGGTAATAAGGCTTTATGCTAGGGGGACTGGAAGGAAATAATGAAGATAGGAGTACTTGTGGAGAAAGAACCTGAGGCCAAGAAAGAGAGGATTCAGAGAATAACTAAAGAAGTTTTGACCTAAGTAATTTTTTTAAATATGGAAACTAAATCAAGTGAGAGAAAAGCTGGGGGAAATAATGTATCTCTTTCCATTCCTTCTACTACCTGTTTGCTCATGACCTCATCATGACTTGGCAGGAATATGACAGTGACCTGTTGTTCATTCTTTATACTGACACCAGAATTAGTTCCTAAAGAATCCTCTGAATAGTAATTTCCCACTCTCTGTTGTACAATGATGTTTAAACTCCTTATCCCAGAATATAAATATATTAATCTTTTTCACTGTGTGCTGTAGGTTATATGAATTCTCCAGTATCATATTACAATTGAGTAAATTTCTCTCTGACTGCATCCACTCTAGAATGTGTCCCATCTATTATACTTTCATTTCAACGACAAAACTTCCTATTTCCTGTTTTTCTATTTGGTCATTTTCAATATCCTCCCATTTCTTTTTCATTTCTGCTTGTTTTTGTTTCATATGTTATTCTTTTGTTTTTAAGGAATGGTATTTACTACTATTTTTTTTACAGTTGAATTTTTAAAATATTTCTTTATTTTATTATTTTAATTGGGGTATAGTTGCTTTACAATGTTGTGTTAGTTTCTGCTGTACCAGCAAAGTGAATCAGCTATGTGTATACATATATCCCCCCTGTTTTGGATTTCCTTCTCATTTAGTTCACCACAGAGCATTGAGTAGATTTCCCTGTACTATATACAGCAGGTTCTACTCCATTATTTTATTTGATTATGAGGATTATAAACATAGTAATCTTGAAATTTTCAGATTACTCTGTATTTTCACTTTGTAATAAATTCAATTCCTGATTACTGGCAGTCTTTTACGTAAATTTTTCATTGTCTGCTTTTATACATTTTGTGTGTTTGTGTATATTGAGTGATTGTTGTGCTTATTTGTTTTTCTCTTGATGAAATGTGTTTTTCTTCCCTTCCCATGTAATAATTCCATGGTTGCCTCGATATGGATCTCATGTCTTCTATTGGTGGCTCTGGAAGTTATCCCATAGTAATATTGTGTTGATGTTGTATCTGTGGTAACCACATGAGGGGTGGCTTGACCCATGTCTTAGAATCAAGTCTGTGTTAGCTTCCTTCTATCTCTCTTTGGCATAAAGCTTTATATGAGTCTTTATTCAAATTAGCACAACTCTCAGTATTTTTCTAATCCCTTACCTGGTAAAGGTCCATGATTTTAAGCAGAGAGTCGTATTCCAGTCCCCCATCTCAGGTGGGGCACTTTTGGTCTCAGTTATATCAAAAGAGTTGATTCTAGGCTCTCTATGCTTGCTTCAGGGCCTGGAGCCCATCAGACCTGTTGCTTCCAATCTGCTTGCTACTCTGTGGTTTTGTTTCTTTTCCTATCCATTGATGTATCTCAGTTGTTCTTTAGGTTACCTCTGCACTTTTAACATATGTATATATGGAGGGAGGGAGACGGGGAGGCATTGAGAGAGAGAGAATGTCATGTAGCTATTTGAAATGAAGATGAACTTCAAATCATAATTTTACAATGTCATTTTAACCAAAATTCTTAGAAGACTAGTAAAACTTAGTTCTAATCCAGACTATATTTCTGGACAGTTTTTTCTAGCTACTGCTTCTCAGGTACCTGTTACTCTAACTTTCCTGTAGAACAGCTTTTTCAGGAACACACCATGTAGTTTTACGTTCCATGCCTTTTCTCATTCTGTTTCTTCCACCTAATACCGCCCCACCCCGCCCCCCGCTTTCATTTCTCTCTCTGTCACAGTCATTGTTCTTTAGGACCAGATTGATTAAAAGCCACTTTCCGAAGAACACTTCCCTTGACTCTCCCCACTATAAACTTATCACTGCTTTCTTTTTGCTTCTGGAGCATTTTGTACTATCTTTTAATTTATCTCACCATATATAGCCATGATTAGGTGTTTAAATATTTGCTGCCCAACAATATGGTTATTGTGTAAAGTCATGGATCACATTCTATTCATTTTTAAAACCCTGGTGTGTGTTTGTCACATGGTAGGTACTTAGAAAATGCCTGATAAATAAATATGATGTTATTGCTGAAACAAATTAGAGTCATGTGTTTTCTTAATAGCCTCTCAGTTTAGGAATGTGAGTTTAATACAAATATATATGTATACACATATATATAAAAGATTATAGAAGGTGGCAATACAGTATAAAAATTGTGTGTCTTACAAAATTCATCTAAAACAAAATACCATTTTTTAAAAAAAATGATATGTAGTGGTTTATATGCAAAATTAAGCAAAAATATAGTTTCTTATTTGTCTTCTAAGAGAAATATACCAATGTTAATTTAGACAAATGCTGTTTTCCACTATTATGTAACTTTATGGCTAGGAAGGAAAGGAAATATCAAAGAGAGTGGTGAGGTTATAAGAAGCCACATGAATAAATCTGTTGGATTATCGAAGAAGAGATAAGCATAATATTAAAAGGCAATTTGGCAGTGAAGACTCAAAATTCAGGATTTTAGCAATTTTAAGAAGTGTAGACTAGAGACGGAGAGAGACAGGATGACAGAAATAAAAAATCTGACCTAATGAGTAGTCAACAGATCTTTGGAGTTTTAGGGCCTTAGGAAAGTTAGTGAAATATTTCTGAATACCAACCCAGCAAAAGGTGTATATCTGTGGGATTCAGTAATTCTGGCTTATAGCTTGGGCAGCAAGTAAACAAAATACAGGTCAAATGACTTAGGCCCCGAGAGACATGCTCCAGGTAAGGTGTTGGTGGGATGAGTATGAACACCAGCAAACAGAATGTGTAAGTGAATCCATGTCTGTTTTGAATAGCTACTTGGGCTTCAGCCCTTCATGTACATTATTAAATTCTCATGATTCTAAGGTAAGTATTATCTCATTTTCCAGATGGGAAAAGGTAGGCATAGAAAGATTAGGTGGCTTACCCAAGCCCCACAGCCTTCAAGTAGCAGTGACAGGATATAAGCCCATATTTTCCGGCCCCAAACTGTTTTCTTTGGATACACTTTCTAGAAAGGAGCTTGACCTCTCCTGTGCAGGAGACTAAAATGGCATGATGGGGCTTCCCTGGTGGCGCAGTGGTTGAGAGTCCACCTGCCAATGCACGGGACACGGATTCGTGCCCCGGTCCGGGAAGATCCCACATGCCGCGGAGCGGCTGGGCCCGTGAGCCATGGCCGCTGAGCCTGCGTGTCCGGAGCCTGTGCTCTGCAACGGGAGAGGACACAACAGTGAGAGGCCCGCATACCGCAAAAAAAAAAAAAAAAATGGCATGATGAAGATAAAAATAAATGGGAACTTCAGACTGTAGTGTAGGTAGAGGCGGTCAGTTCCTAACACTTAAAAATGGAATTAAATACCTTTTTTAAGGACTTTTTAATCCCAAATTAAGTCAGACTGCCAAGAAATAACAGGGTGGAGGAATTGGAAACGTTCTATATCCTCATCACTTAATGTAGCTGAACATTTTGGACCAGATCAAGGTTGTCAAATATTTTACCATTTTTATTACTGTGGGTTGGGTTTCTTTCATGTTCTTCACATTACTTTTAAAATAAGCGTTTCCATGTCACTAATGAAATTTTAGGACAGGTCTCACTATTGGGTTCAAACTATGTTTCATTTATTAAAAGGTTCATTTCTCTCATTTAAAAAAAATTAGAGTTTAAAATTTTGGTGATCTTTTATTGACTCCCCAAACTGAAAACTCAATGGTGTTTATACTTTTTCTTAAGAATTTTACTCTCCTAGTCCCATAACATTTGAGAAACATGTGAAGAGGACATCAGACCATGGCCCTTTTATGTTAGAAGGCACTTAGAGACCACTTCATCATACACCCATACCTTTAAGATGAGAAAACTGAGGCCTGATCAGGTTAAATGATGTGATCAGGGTTATATAATTTGTTCATAACAGCATAGGAGCCAGAAGTCACTCTTTGTCCAGTGCTCTTTCAATGCAGAGGACAATTGTGGATTAGATTCTTGAATTTGTCTTCCCCTGAGAGTTTATTTTTAGGTGTCTTTGCCTCATGACTGAATCACTTCATGTTGGGAAATGTCTGCAATGAGATGATCAGTCAGGGGCAGGTGTTCCTTTTTCTTGGGTAGTGTATATTATGGGAATTCAGTAGTGCAGACAAAAGAAATGGTTAGTACCAAGCTGCCTTTGGGGGCATTCATTTGGTAAGGCTATGTGGAAAATGATAATTTTTCTCCTAAAGAGGTTGTACAATTTCATCTTCTTGGAATCCACAGAGAAACTTTGTAAATATTATAAATATTTCCTCTGGAAGCAGATGTATGTAAGATGCCTATTTTTCAAGTTAGCTGCATCATAAATACTGTATTTTAATCTGAATTATAGCTCTCTAAATTACTTTTAAATATATGAAAAGGGGAAAGTCTTGCTAAGGCAAACATATTCATTCCTATTTATAGTAATGTGAAGTAAATTACCTTGTAAAAATTTTAATTTTCTCAAGATAGAAATAATATAAGCCCTCAAGAACCAAGCAAGTGCATAGTCTTCTTTTTATTACTATTTTTATTCATTTATTTATTCAGCAAACATTTTTTGAGCCCCTGGTATGGCTATCTGATGGAAGTCCCAGAATAAATCTGAAGTCTCCCAGCCCTTGTTAGTCACCCTCCTGCTCACTTCCTGTTCTAGGCACCAGCATCTTCCTTCAAAACCTCCACCCTCTGAGCCTCCTGCCATCTCACAGCATTTGCACGTTTCCTTTGTCCCTTCCTCTCCTCGCTTGGGGTAACTCCTACTCATCCTTGAGATGGCAGGAAGACTTTCCTGATCCCCTGATCCCACCTCTCTATGATATTATAATCCTTCTTCATCTTCAGTGAAATGTTTGTTTGTTTAACCCTAAGCTACAGAAAGGAACTGTGTCTGTTTTTTTAGCCATTATTTTCTCATGACCTTATTCCTAACGGATGCTCCATCAATATTTTTTGAATGAATGAATGTCCCCTGAAACCTATCAACTATTTGGGGATATAGTTAGTTTAAAAAATAATTATAGTGTGAAAAATGTGGGAATATGAAGTAAATGAATAACCTTTAAGGAGGGAAAGGAGGTAATTGAGGAAGCCTTCTCAAGAGGAGATGATACCTATTCTGCATCCTGAAGGGTGCCCAAGAATTTGCCAGACGAGGAATATGAGTGAGGAGTCATCCATTTTATATTGAGGGAAAAGTAAGAGCAAAGGCAGGAAAATGGAAAGAATATGGCATGTTTAAATAAAAATATTGCTTTTGTATCAGCATTACCAAAATCAATACTGTACTGTCGTCTTATATATAGAACTTTACCAACACCTCTTCAATAAAAAAGGATTTATGCACTCACTCTACTGGGAGAACAGATTCATATCTTCCTAGCTTGTAAAGCAATTTCCTCTCCGTGGGATTGTTCTGAAAATTTCACCTTAAAAAAATATCAAGAAGGGAATAGGTGGGACATTTCACAGCTTGAATTAAAAGGTAGTACATAAGAAAAATTATTCTCTAAAAATATTTTTGAAAATAAGCGTCTCTTCCTTCTCTTTCTGTTTAAAGTAGAAAATTTAGGTTTCCCATCATATGAAATGTGTTCATGTATTGGAAAAATATCCATTCTAGATGTGGGAAATAAAAGAGGCAAAAAAATTATACTCTATCAGAGGTACTTCCCTTGACAAAGCAAAATTCATTTGCCTCCCTGCCTACTGTCACTACCCTAGGCTCCAGTACGTCTTTTCATTGGTAACATATAAATTTGCCTACACTAACTACCCAAATACAGAATTGGTTACTAACACAGTCTCATTAAAACTATTACTAGTGAGCTAAAGAAGAGATCATTTGGAGAAATGAGGTAATGATTGCCAAGTCATTTCTTAGTTTGACCCATCATGCTCGTAGGGTATCTGTAGAGATCAGTTTATTTTTGGCTTTGGGGTGTGGCTGCTGTTTTCATTATAAACCTTATGGATGCACATAACACATCTTACATATTTTATTTCATATAATCTGTCATGGTTACACATTCTATTTTTATTCAGTATGATACCACTTCACTTCTGTATTCCACAAACTCCCTTGAAGTGGCTTGGAAGATATTCTTTTAAATGTTTTCTACTTATCATTTATTAGGCAACATTGTTGTTGGTCTTCTTCATAATTATCTTACTTGGTTTTCACAGTAACCTGTGTGGTAGTCATTATTTTACAGTTTCATCGTAACATTGCGCTTCCCATTAGCTGTGGAAAAACAGTGCTCATTTATTCCATTGCATTCTCCATTGTTCCTAGGCAATAATGATTTACAACGGTGATTTACATCATTGAGCATTTATTATGTGGCAGACATTAAGCGTTTTACATGTATTAATTTATGCAGTCCTCCCTATAGTTGTATGGTGTCTAGCCTATAATTAGCAAGTTAGATGAGGAAGCTGGGGGCACAAAGTATTTAAGTAACTTTTCTAAGATCACAGAGCTAGTAAGTGATAGAGCTGGATTTAAGTCCAGAATCCATCAAACTATATTGTCTCTTATGGTATTGTGTTGTGATGAGTACCTACTGGCTGGTGTGTGGGTAAAAGAAGAGAGATCATTTGAAAGAGATGATGTGTTTGTGATTGAGGTGAATCTAAAAGTAATTGGGCAGAGAGCTCTATGCTACTTTCAGTAGATAGTAGCAAATACTTCCAGTTCCTCACCTTTTCTATCTTCCTCAAGCCCTGTATTACTTGGCCTATCCACAGGGACACACCTATACACACGTAGACACACACACACACATCCTAGAGAAACAAATCTGTTCATTGTGTCCTTAGCATTATACTAAGAAAGAGGAGGGGACAGATTGGGCAAGTATGTACATCCCTCATCTTTCCATTGCCACACCTTCGCATCATTTGAGAATGTGTATTTATTTGTCTGACTTCTCCACTGTGAGCTTCTTGAGGGCTGAACCCAAGGCTTTCTCATCTTGTTTACTCCAGAATGCAGCAGTAACCTCAGCAAGTAAAAAGTGCTCTATAGATATCTGTTGATTGAGAAAAAAGGGAGGGAAGGAAATGAATGAAAAAACGAAGGAAATGATATGTTAAGTTTCCATAGACCACAAACATATATAAGTTCTATTACTTCCACTCAAATTCTTCATTTAAATTTCTTAAATTTAATGGTACTTGTGACAAACTGTGACAGCACTGTCAGTATTATAATGCATTTCACTAGAAGCGTAGTCAATGGAATTTTCCAGTTTTATAAAAATATATATGATGTGCCCTTAGCTTTTTATTTTGCTGTTTTTAGAGTTTAAATAATATTTAGCTGCAGGCAGCTAGTTTTCATGACAATGTTCAAGATGTTATTTCTGAACATTGTGTCCTTTGGCTTCTAGGCTAATTTTTTTCAAAATATTCTGATAATGATCAGACCATCATAACAGTTCATTTCCAAGCAGTGCTATTACCTGAAATCTTGGTCCACCTTAAGATATGAATTAAATTAAGAAGATTAAACATTTATATTCTTATCTGTTTTTCTCTCATATTCATTAATTTCCTGAAATTTCTGCATATTCTTCATGTGCGACGTCAGCGTTGACTCTTAGGCATTAAACTCCCAAGTACTGAAATAGTGTCTAAGTCACTTCACACAAACCCTAGTGGGAAGTAATAGTGGTCTGGACAACATCTTTAACAGAACAATTTTGGTCTTAATTATTTTTTTGCCACAATATATAATGTTCCAAATGTTATAATTATAGTGACATTATTTTAGGCTGGTCATGATTACAGATGTTGAATATATTTTTAGTTTATCTATTTTGACTCATAGTTGTATCTGTAGGATGTTTCTAATTGCTTTTATTTTGTCTATCTGGTATTTCTACTGAAAAGATTGATCTTAGTGATTTCTGTAGGTAATTTACATATAAGAAAAAGCTTTGTAAAGAATAACATGATCTCTAAGTGTTATTGCTGGGTACCTTGTAAAGCAAATGAGGAATTTTGTTAGATTGCATTTGAAGCCAGCCATATATGGCATATATTGTATAATAATGACTATAACATATATGGTTTTCTTATACTATATCAGAAACTTTCTCAAGTTCTCTGGGGCTCCTGGCTATCATTATGAGAAATACTGCAGAAATGAAATGATGATACCTACAGACTGGACTTTGGAGAAAGTCACACCTGGATAATAGTCCTGAATTCAGCTTTCACAACCTGTGAGGCAAACCCTGACATCACCATACACTATTATGATTTTAGAATGAAGTAGAAGAGAAAATTGGGAACCCCAGGACTTTAGGAAATGTCTATTAACTTAATAATCACCAGGATCACAGAAATAAGCAATAAAATATTTCAAATCTAAATCAGAGAAGAAAATTTTGTGCCTTACTATCTTTAAAATGAGAATAACAACAGTATCTACCTTATCAGGTTCTTATAAAGATATAGTGAGTTAATATTTATGTCTACCTCACTGAGTGGTTATGAAGATTAAATGAGTTAATATTTATAAAACACATACAATAGTACTAGCATATAGCAACTTCTACACAAGTATTTATTAAATAAATTAAACCAAATATAAATATTTTTCACTGTAAGTGTATGTTATTTACATAAGTTTGAAAGTCAATTATTAAAATAAAATAATTTTTCCCAAACATTAAAAACAATAACTGGCATATACCCAAAGTTCTGGTTGTCTTTTTCAGCTACGTTAAAATGAATCTATTTTCAAGCAGACCAACAACAAAGACAAGGGACCCAACCATTTTCTCACTGGAGGAGGAAATAGTAGAGAAACCAGAAAATCAACTGTTATAGTCCAATGTGTTAATTACTTTGATAAAGAAATCCACAGGGTGCTCTGGGAGATCAGAATGGTAAGAACCAGGGGGCTTCATGAGAGACAGCTGAGATGAATTCTGCAGCAGGTTTGAAGTGCGGCTCTTCAGGCAAGGGACTAGCCTGTTGGAATAGATAGAGGCTGAAAAATGACTTGACCTGTTCACAGAACTGCAGAGTTCTAGAGTGGGGCAGGTGTTGCAGCTGGAGCTGGAGGAGTGCAATAGACAGGGGCCAAGTTCAAAGGTCATTATATGCCGGTTTTCCCTTTACACAGGAGAATGTCATGATCGGATACAGGTTTTTAAAAAGATCACCAGGATTGTGTAAAACACTTGAAAAAATTTGTGCTGAATACAGTTTTCTTTTACTTGGGGTAATCAACATAGATTTAATTAAGTAAAAGGAATGAATATTTAAATTTAATTTAAAGTGTGTTTAAAAACTTTTACTTTTAAAAAAGGAGGAGTGACATTATTTTTATGAAATAAAACTTTCAGATAAATTTGTGTGGGCTCCACACTTGAAACTGAATACTAGTTCCAACAGGAAGAAAATTCAGATATGGCATTTGCTCTCCAAATCTGTTCTTTCAGCACCTAAAGTATTGCAATCACTGTTGCACTTACAAAGAAAAAAAAAAAAACTGAACAAAAATCTCTATTACATGAAGTAAGTCCAGTATATTTTTGAGTCAACGTCTTCCAAGTAAGTTTCAGTAAACTCTCTCCTTCGCCGGCACAGAACTTAGAACATGGTGGCTTTTTAATAAATGTATTCCTACATTCCTGCTGCACTTAGATAGCTGAGATTTGGATAAATTTAAATACTATTATTGGCAAATACTGTCTTATAATTTTAAGGCCAAGTATTTTATTCAGATGATGTTTTAACTTAATTAATGACTCCCTCCAGCACTTGTGCGGTCACTCACTCACTCTTTTTTTTTGGCCAGACCTGACCCTTTGTTCTGTTAGCTTTGTGAACCACCAGCTACTCAGAAGTATACTTCATTGTGGTCTTCCTATTAAAACCTTCAACTAGCCCCTTGTAAAACTTAAAGAGGATATGGGAGCATCGTAGGTTGGCTTTGGCCTTGTCAATTCAAATGACCAAAATGAAAATTACACAAAATAATGTGATTTTAGTTGCCAAACAACATCTAAGTCTTTTTTAAAATTTTTTATATTACATGTTTTATTTACACATTGCAAAAAATTCAAATAATATAACATTGTAGAAAGTAAAATCTATCCTAAATCTTAGTCTCCATGCACTTAAGTAGGTTTACACATTTACACAAATGTTCTTTTTTTTCATGATCAATATATCCCACATATCTAGGAGTTGTAGTTTCTCTTTTACATGTTTATTAGAAATCAAAGATCTGTCAATATTACTATTATTATTATATTTTTTCTGAAATTGCCTGAAAAAAGTCATAAAATATAAAGCTTTTTCAGTTTTGACATTTGCTGAAAATTTTGCTTTTAGAGCATCTATGACTAATATAAATTACCTTTTTGGGTTGCCCTTCCTAAAGGGGCTTCATTGGTATTAAGATAAACATACAACAGGTGTTACGAAGTTTGAAAATATAATTTGCACAGCATATGGACATGCTACGAAAAATAATTTCTTCTTTCTAAGAAGCCTGGAAGGATTCTCAGTATAAATCAAAGAGTTTATGACACTACTGGGGAAACAGTCCAGGTGAAACAAGATTATTGAGTAGGAGGAAAGCTATAATAAAAACTGTCAGTACTGTCACCTAGTTCTCCCTAAGGTCTGTAAAGGATCAAAAGTGTATTGAGCATCATGTAACAGATGTCTAGAATGTGAGGGGAACCACAATTGTGCTGATCAGCAATATACTGGTTTGAAAAATAATTACATATGGCTTGTTGTAGTTAAAAATGGTAGGCTAGACTATAAAATGTATTGTGAATCTTGGGTTTTTGAAAACGACCACATGCTAACTAAACGTGTAACTGATCTTTATTATGGATGTATGTCGTCACATGTATTCAAATTAAAATGGTATGTAAAATATAGGTATTTTCTTATTTGCAAACAGTTACCTAAGGAAATATTTTATTTGTGCATAGATAGCATATTTTGTCAGGACAAAGTGCTACCCTACCCTGGAGGGTAAGAAATACTTTGTCACCATCTCACCAGGTGGCAGCAGTTGAAAAGGGGAAGGGAGAAATATGCCTTATACAGGCATTGAAAATACAGAAGTACTAGGAGATAACGTGTGGAGCAGGAATGAAGGAAAGCCTCTTTCATCGCATGGATTCTCATATTTGCTAATTGCTTTTGTTAGTTACTTACTCAACTATACATCCATAATAAAGATCAGTTTACATTTTTAGTTAGGATATATCCATTTTTCAAAAGCACAAACTTCACAGTATACTGAGTTGCCTAACCTATCATCTTTAATTTAACTGATTTTTGGGAGAAGAATATGTTTGCCTCATACTATTAGCATGAAGAAACAACCAGAAACCTCATGAGGAAAGGATGCTGTATAAATGACTTTGGGTCACTAATGAGATTGACATGTATTTTAGCCATTTAATTCCTGAAGAAGTGCACTGACAGGAATTTTCCATAAACATTTGTGAGTAATACTGAGAACCAAAGATGGGTTATGTAGTCTCTGCCCTGGATGAACCCATAATCTTTTTTTTTTAATGAATTACATTAGGCAACAGAATTTCTTTTCCTCTCATTCCTTTTATTCGTTCATTCCTCCTATATTATTGGGCAGGTAAAATGTACATGGTGTAATAGCTGCTGTGTGGAATACGGAGAAACCACATATGCATCCATAACTTGCTGTCAGTATCAAGCTCTAGTAGACTCATTGGTCCATAGTAAAATCCTACTTGTTCTTCAGTCTCCAGCATAAGTATCTTTGTTCGAGAAGGCTTCTCTGATTTTCCTGAAGTAGAAATACTTTTTCCTACTTCTGAAATCCCATAAGGAGAAAATGAAGATTTAAAGCATATATTTATGTTTGTCAGATATCCACTACGTTTAATGTATGTAAATAACTGTAAAACATTATACTGTGACTCTTCACTGACCCCTTTCACATTAAAGGAGAGAAAGCAATGCATAACTTTTCAGAGCATTTTGCGAGTTATAGAGAATGCCTGTTAAGTAACTAAAGAAGTACATACTATTTGGTGTAGGTGTATAATATTTAAACATTCTCACAACAAACCTCTGAAGTACAAATTATTACCTCCATTTTCATATGAGAAAACTGATCCCCAGAGAGGTTAGGTCATTTGCCTGAAGTCTTAACACCAGTACAGTGAAGTCAAGAATTAAATATGGGCAATCAAGATCCAGAGCTTGTTCTCTTAACCTCTATGCTATGCTTTCTGAGGTAATACGTTTAAAGGCTTTGGACAAGCAAGCACATTTGAGCACTTAGTAATTAATATTAGTGTACACATAAGTCTGGGTGTGTGCACACAGACGCTCTATATATCATACCTATACGCTATGTATAATCTGGCTTGTTTATGCTGCCTATATTTAGTATAACCAAGTCTCACAAGTAACCCTATCCAGCTACATGGCTTATCACCCTCTCATTACTGCAAGAGAGAGGAATCTCTTTATCTTCTCGAATCTGGCCATCTTCTTCAATCCCTTTAAATACTCTCAATCCCCACCATCTTTAAGGTGGATAAAAAATGGTTTCCTGGGCTTCCCTGGTGGCGCAGTGGTTGAGAGTCCGCCTGCCGATGCAGGGGACACGGGTTCGTGCCCTGGTCTGGGAGGATCCCACGTGCCGTGGAGTGGCTGGGCCTGTGAGCCATGGGCGCTGGGCCTGTGCGTTCAGAGCCTGTGCTCCGCAACGGGAGAGGCCACAGCAGTGAGAGGCCCGCGGACCGCAAAAAAAAAAAAAGGTTTCCTAAGAGTGTTGCCAAGCGGACCATCCCTCCAGGACATAAAGCAGGACTTTTATCTATTAGTATCTCTGGTTTTCTTGATCAAAGTATACCTCTGTTGTAGCTGCAAATGACAGGGATAAAACTATATCATAGGTTTTAGGGCCTAGATATCTACTTGGCAGAAAAAAACATTTAAGAAATACTTTGATTTTTTCTGTATTCATTGACCTTAAGTGTTTCTGTGTTACTGACATGTTTTTAAAACTTGTGAATGTGTAATACTTACTTTTTTTTTTTTGGCTGCGCCATGTGGCATGTGTGATTTTAGTTCGCTGACTGGGGATTGAACCCATGCCCCCTGCATTGGGATCACAGTGTCTTAACCCCTCGACCACCAGGGAAGTTCCCAATTACTTGTAATAGTTACAATATAATAACATTTTTTATTCCATTTCAACAATTCAATTTGTAAGTCATGATCTTGTACCCTTCAAATAAATTTATAGTAGAGAGAAATTGGAAATGGGGGCACTCTTCCTTCACTGCTGTAACCTACATTTGGCAAATAAACCTATTTTCTTTAGATTTTGGTATTGGTATTGAAATCTTGGCTTATTATTTAAAACTGCTATTTCTAGTATCTTAAAGCCCTAGTAGATTCTGAAAGCCTTAAGGACTGACCCCACTTCCTTTAATCATACTTGGTTCTCTTTTCATACCTAATTATTTCTGTCTTATGCATATATGCATGATATGTGTTTATTTTCTTTCAACGACTTCTTGCAGTTTATAATATATACAGATTCCATCACATTCTTCTTGTTCCACCTCTGTACAACAAAAACTTAAAGTCCCATTGGCTCTCATAAGAAAGAGAAAAATCTAAGTTTAAGAGCAGCATTCTTCAGATACTCATGATGATACTCTCTTTGTGTAGTAAAATAGGACGGTATGTTTGCTTAAAAATTTTCAGGAGGTAATATGTACTAAAGTCTTATGGAAGTGTTTTATTTGCTTGCAGGACAAGATGTATGCAAATTTATGGCTTCTTAGGCTGTTGAGGTTTCTGTAGCACACACAGTTTTTTCAAAAATAAGACTATGCTCAAAAAGTATCTTTCCAATAGAAGTGGCTACAGCTAAAGCTGTTTAAAGCTGTAATTGAATTAGCCTTCGAAACTGTGTAATATCATAAAACTCTAATGTTTTCATCTTGACTTGAGAAGCCTCTTGAGGAGATGGTTAAGACTACCTTCCACTTTTTTTTTTTTTTCCTTAAACTAAAATTGGACTCTAGGAGAGAGGATACTATAGCCTTTTTCTAGCTGTGACTTCTCAACTGCTTTTTTCTCAGTCTTCAAATTACTCTGGGAAGGAGGCACTAGTGTTGTCAAGAGATGAGGTCAGTAAAACATCACCTTTTAAAATTTTGAGTTGTCTTCATACCTGAATGGGCTAGATGGGTGTAAGATGGTAAATATGTTCCAGTAGTTCCTTCAGCTGCCTTGGCCACTGGTTTCATTATGCTTCTGGGAGATTTGCAGAGGCTCAATATTCTCATCTATGAAGTGGAGATAAAAGTGATCTTATTAATTTTTAAGAATCACTTATATATGAAGATCAAAAATGAGTATTATTTTTAACTTTTAAGTTCCTTCATTTAACTCAAAATATGCAAAAAGTGTAAAACGCACATTTTTAGCTATTAGTATTTGAGACAAAACAATTTTCTGACACAGACTATAGAAATATTGTAGAAAAGTTCTTAACTATGTTATATTCCTAGATTCATGATCATCCAACAAAATGTTTTGAGCATTGATTGTGTGAATTGTGTACTGTTCTAAATTTTGCTTCTTTTTTTTTTTTTTTCGGTACGCGGGCCTCTCACTGTTGTGGCGTCTCCCGTTGCGGAGCACAGGCTCCGCACACACAAGCTCAGCGGCCATGGCTCACGGGCCCAGCCGCTCTGCTGCATGTACGATCCTCCCGGACCGGGGCACAAACCCGCGTCCCCTGCATCGGCAGGCGGACTCTAAAACACTGCGCCACCAGGGAAGCCCTAAATTTTCCTTCTTTTGAACTGTCTTGGAGCACCCACATGTGAATGGAAATTTCTAGTGGATAAATATCTTTACTTGAAAATTGTTTTGTTGTTAACCTATAAAATCAAATAAATATTAAAAGCCTTAAAACATGAACATCGTTGGTGGGGTTAAAAGGCAGAATGGTGAACAGGATAAAAAAATTCAGTTAGGGCTTTCCTGGTGGCACAGTGGTTGAGAGTCCGCCTGCCGATGCAGGGGACATGGGTTCGTGCCCTGGTCCGGGAAGATCCCACATGCCTAAAAAAAAAAAAAGTTCAGTTATTGTAAATGATGTTGCCATAGCTTTCCAGCCCAGTGGAATGTAGAAACTGGGCCAAGATGCATATTAGGAATATTCAAAGTTAGTTCCAAATACCCTTGAGCTAGTAAGAACCTGTGGTGTAATCAGAGAAGCAGAGTCAGAAAGTATATAGGAAAGGCTGTTAATGGAATACTGAGAGAAGCAGAGAGAATTATTGGAAGCTGAGAATGGCTCTTGTATATTTAATGCATCAGAACATTGGATTAGTCTCATCATACTTTAAAGATGCCAACCAGCTTTCTTGGGTCCTTTTATTATGACAGAATCTGGGTGCAAGTGATGTAAGCTGTGGAACTCAGATATATGTATGACACTTCTAACCTCCATTTCTTGATTCACACACCTTCCATTCAGTCTGATACTCCATTCTGCCCAGTTTCAGTAGAAATGATGGCAAGTTGGGGAAGGATATTAGACTATATATTTGCTTACACCGGTTATAATAGGGTGGAGAAGTTAGATCCTGTACCCACTGCTACACCTGAAGTAGTTAGACCTTTCCAAATAAAGGTACTGAATATCAAAGATCTGAGGAAATAAAACATGAATATTAAGAAAATATTTAAATTTTTTAATGTAAATACTGACTTGCCCAGTTTGATTATATAAGCTAACATAGATAATACATAACCTGATGAAACAGTGCTGACTTGATTGAACCAAAGTCTAGCAAAAAACCCAAAGACAATGCAATGTGAGTTTTCAAGTCTTTCAAACAGATTTGTGTGATTTTTTTAAACTGAGAAAGAAATTAATTATTATTTAAACTCATGGATTAGAAAATTCTTCAACAAGCATATGTTACTATTCCAACTGCTATGTATGCTTAACAATAAAAGAAGCAGGCATCTGTTCTCAGATGTGTGAAGAATGAAATGCTTTAGTTCATTGCTCACTATAATGTTTTTTGGTGTCATACTGTGGAGTAAAACAGGCCAGCCTCTGGGCTTCCCTGGTGGTGCAGTGGTTGAAAGTCCACTTGCCGATGCGGGGGACGTGGGTTCGTGCCCCAGTTTAAAAAAAAAAAAAAAAAAAAGCTGTCCAGCCTCACTGATATTTGGGGAGAGGAATCATAGCTCTCTTTCCCTAGAGAAAGTTCCTGGATAAATATATCTTTAATAGTTTTTGTCCTTTAAATAGTGGTACTAAAGTTTTCATACATTTTTTATGGTGATGTTGAATCATGAAGGATTACCATTATTAAAGATTGTATATTTTGCTTTTAATGAAATCTGTAGTTGTCCTCTCTATTAAATATAAAATGTTTATATAAATATATATATATATTTTTTATATAATTATATTTTTTATATAAATATAAAAAAAGTTCATCATTGGTAAAAAATTAAGACTTTTTATTGCCTTAAAAATAATTTAACATAGTATAAATGTAATTATTTGGGGATTAAAATATTACATAAATGTTTATCTGTGTTAACTTTCGCCTCTTACAATGCATTTAAAAATAAACTGCACTATAAAAGAGTTACTTTGAAACATAAAAGGGGAATTAAATGACTGAGGATAAAAACAAGTGTAACTTAAATGTTACTTCTAATGAAAAATTTATGTAGGACTGTGGTTTACAATAATTGTTGACATATTCCCCTAAGTACTGTGTCTGTGATTTTTCATGGTATCAATCATTTAAAGCAATTTAGGTAATACATTCTGACATGCATTTCTGCTATTTTATTTACACCATTTGCCTACATCATTGTAATGCAGTACCTTTCTGATTTGGTACAGTAAATGCACTCTGTAATATCTATTATGGCATGGTCAAAGGATAATTTATTGTCAAATAGAAAAATAGGTCAACACTAATGTCACTTGATGATCAATCCCCCCCCTAGTGTAATAAAACATCTCCCCAGTATGCATTCCACTGCAGTGGTTGATATTTTATAGGACTACCTGGCTATAGCAGTAGTGTAATTACTGAGCTGTCAGAGTGATAAGTGGGATTAATGGCAGCCTGATGCACTTTAGTCTGCAGAGCGCTTAGAGAATTGCAAGATGGTATTATTATCAGAGTCTGCCCATTCTGGCATATTCATGGCACCAAAGAAAAAAAGAATGCTACAATTCAGGTTTCCATTGCCCTGCCTCATTAACATTTGACATTTTCAACAGCTGTTATTTGTGAACTAGCTCAATAATAAAAGGAGAATTATTTGGTAAAGAGGCTTAATAACCACAACTAAAACTCCTTGTGTTGTCAGTGCTGTTAAGTGAATCTGTTTATGTTGAATATAAGATTTCTCTGGAAGAACAGAAAAATACACTTTGAATTAATTTGGCTCATTCATACCTGCTGACATTATAGCTTTATTTTTTAATTGCCTTGTTATTCAAGTTGCGTGTTAAAAAAAAGAAAAGCCGAAAGCTTGTGACTTCATTAGGGATAACCAGAATCCTCTATCTATTTATCTATATCTTTATCTATCATAACAAGTATTTCCGTTGCTTTATTCTTATGGAGTGGTAGATATTTAAAAAATTGTCAAAATGACTTTTTTACAAATCAGAAGACATTTAAGATTGCATATTATTTTATAGCTATTTTTATTTTAGCTATTTTATTTTACCACATAATAGGAAATCCTTTCAAACCACTGTTAATGTACAACATATTTATCCATGTGAAGATAACACATATAAGTATCACGTCGTTTCAACATCAAGGACCAAATAAACCATGCTTTGTTTTCTTTTTGGATTGTTGTCCTACTGATCATACTTCCAAGAAATTCTTTTTAAACTCAGTGACAGTGTTTTAGGGAAAAAAAACCCCATAAGTATAAGAAGATAGGAATTCAACTAAATTATAAATGTGAATCTAACAATGGCATTTAGTGAAATGATAGGGGAGAGGTTTAATGACTGCATTTCAGAGAGGACAATTGATTATGAAAAGCCTTCGGTACTCATTGTGTAAAATTTAATTTAGAGAGAAGGCTAAGGGCACAAACCAGAGAGAAGAGATCAGATTTAAAAACAAGATATTAATTAGGTACTGAGAAATTGGTTCAGACAATGAAGAGGACTCTCTGACTTATAAAAGAATGACAAGGAGACCGGTATTGTTTTCTTAAAGGAAATGAACCAACGTCTTTACACATGGAAGTGGATAGAAAATGAGCCAGCTAGTGACCTTTGTCACTGAGCAACGTGGGACTCATTCTCAGTGAAATTCTCAGAGAATTCTCGTCTTCTGACAGATGTGACAATGGTATATGTTAAATTTCAGATCACCAGCTTAATTTTTCACTACTCCCACTTTCACTTTATGCCATACCAGATTCCATTAGTTCACCTACCCTCTCATGTTTTTTCTCTCCAGGCCTTGGCACGTACTGTTTTTATCCTTTGTCATTTTCTTGAGTGACCCTGCACTCCAAATCCCACCTTCATTTGCTTCCCTAATGCCCACTCATTCTTCAATCATCCCTTTAAGTGTTATTGTTCCCAATAAGCTTTGCCTGACTCTCTCCCTCTAGGACTACTGTTCCTCTTATATGCTCCCTTAGCATGCTGTTTTTACCCAAATTCACATTGACCACACTGACTACTACAAGTACCTTTTATATGTCTGAACTTCCTCCAAACTGCAAGTTCCATGAGAGCAGGACCATGGTGGTCTTGTTCATCACTTTTATAACCTCATATCCCAGGTTCTACCATGTAACAAGGGCTCATTAAATATTTATCAAATGAATACACAAATACGTATATGAATGTACAAATTAAAGACCGTTCTAACCAGTGGTTTCAGTCCTAAGGTAGTAATTATAGAACTGTGATTCTCACTGTGTGGCTCCAACCATGTTTATCAGAATCACCTTAAAGGGTTTTTCCAAAATGCAGATTCCCAGGCCAATAACTCAAACTCAGGAGGGGCTTCTCTGTGGAAATTATGACATTTATCAAGCTTCCCAGGTGGTTCTTAGGAACACTGAAGTTTGAACATGTCTCTGGTCATTTCTGCAGAAAGCAGATTCTGATATGAGATTAGTATGTGGGAAGTTTATTAGAAGATCCACACCTGTAACAAGAGTGAAGGAATCAGGATTGGACAGACATAGCTACAATAAAGGCTGCAGTAGATCACTGCAGACCTATTCCCCAAGTGAGGGCAAGGAGACTGGGCCTCTACCTCCCCTCACTGACCTGTGATTGGAAACTGGCAGCAGCTAGAAAGGGGACATGACCTTGGTTCAGCCTGTTCTCTTCACGTGAGGGCACAGCAGCTGGAGGAATAAATGCTTCAGTCTGAAAGCGGGTAGATCTGGTCTATGCATTGAGGCATCTACTGCAAAGCTCAATTGCCATGTGAATAATGCGTAGGTTAAAAGACATCAGAAAATTGGAGGAGGGAGGGAGGGAGGGAGGGATGATGGCAGGGGAAGAAGAAGGCTGGGAGGAGAGGTGAGTGGAAAAGTGGGAGGGATGAATGGAGGAAGAAAGGAATTTACACGTGGTAAAAAGAGAGACTTTACCTTTGTGTTTGTATAATTGTGGTGTAAAAGGCATACAAAACTTTTATCATAAAAGATTCCATTCTCTAAGCATTATCAGTGTCGTGAGGGATCCAAGTAAGACTGATTTAGTAAATGGATGGATGAATGATGTATCTTAAATAAGTATGATCTTCTTAAACTCTAGGAGGAACACCAAGAGAAAGGGCAGTTATTAGCCTCAGTGGTGCCATTTCATACACCTTAGGAGGTGAAACACAAAAGTGTTTGTGAAACACAAGTGAAACACAAGTTTCACAAAAGGGAAACACAAGTACTCTATGTTTATTGCTTAAAAAATTTTTGTATCTAAAAATAGTACAATTTTATTTGTTCTTAATAGACACTAATTCTGAATGGGTATAGGGTAGAGAATATATAGAATATGATCTCACTTACTTTATAGTTTCTTTAATTCAGTTATTTTATTCCCTAGATGCCTGAAATGTGCAGATGCCCCCTGTCAGAAGAGCTGTCCAACTAATCTAGATATTAAATCGTTCATCACAAGTATCTCAAACAAGGTAAATTTGGATTCAGTTCTGCAAATGAAAATTAATAACAGCCTTTGATCTTGTTCTCTATCTATTATGACCATGATTAAAGCATAAAGCTTGTCTTAGTAAATTGGGTTAAAGTATTAAAAATATGATTTCTATAGGCCTGTGAAAATGTGGCACATTTTATTAATTAGTCTCTCCCAGTTTGTGATATGATTATTGTGAAATGCGTATTCACTGTTTATTGTCTTAAAAATTAGTTTGTGTTGAAATTAGTCATTTTTTAATACAAAGCATTCACTGAATTGATTTACTCTAGCTTAGGCTTGCTAAATGCTTATAGATAGGAATGTCATTGATTATCTGAACACATTCAAATTTGTGAAGTATCTTTGTGTTTTTGTTTTTTGCGGTACGCGGGCCTCTCACTGTTGTGGCCTCTCCCACTGCGGAGCACAGGCTCTGGACGCACAGGCTAAGCGGCCATGGCTCATGGGCCTAACCGCTCCGCGGCATGTGGGATCTTCCCGGACCGGGGCACGAACCCGTGTCCCCTGCATCGACAGGCGGACTCTCAACCACTGCGCCCCCAGGGAAGTCCGTATCTTTGTTTTAAAATGTGCTTTGGTATTAACTCTGGCACACTGAAACAAATCAAGGGAATTTGTTTAAGATTCGGAATAATTCATAGAGACTGATAGAGTTGTAACCAAAAACCCCCCAACAATTAAAAAATAGAAAACAGACTTTTATGGGCATGAGTAGAAAAAAAAGGAATTTTGATCTTTCAGTTTTTGTTTTTTTTTTAAGTCAATGTAAGGCTAAGCCTAATTTTTATTCACTAAGAGAATGGTTTATTGATTGAATAATTAATTAATAGTATCTTTTGTTTGTGAAAGGAGCATTACAAGCTCTTAGCCAAGTATCTTATCTTTTAACTGAGCAAAAGCTGAAGTAATCTTCTCATAAGGATGTAGCGAATCCTTCCTTTCACAGGGTTTAAAACTTATGTTCTAAAATGCTGCAAAAATCCAGTAAAGTGCCCCTTCAACTACCAGGTACCTTTTAATATATAAAGATCATTTCTCAATATGTCAATGATTTAAAATATATTGTAGGATAAAAATTATAAATTTATATAGCTTTAGGATTTCAAAAGATTTAGAGGTTATTACTTAGGTATAGGACATGGTATTAATCTACATGGTCAGTTTTTTTAGGATTTGAAGTCCAGGTTGAATTTTTAGATTGAACGCTTGTGAACCCAGGGAAAATTACTTATTTCTTTACCTTCATTTATGAAAGGAAGATAACATCTGTCTTACAGGATTATGGTATAAAGTAAATAATATTTGTATGTGAAAAAAATCTCTAATATGGTAATTATTCAACAAATATTTTGTTGATGTGGAATTATTAACTTCCCTATTCATTCAGTATGGTAAATACTATACAAGTGATTACTTTTTTTGTAGCCGGTGTTATTCATTGAACACCTACTACGTACCAAACACAGTGACAGGTACTGGGTAAGAAAGGGTCCCTGCTATGACCTTGCCTTTTGGAAATTCGTAATCTGTAAGCAAAGCCAGATACATTAAAAAACAAAGCAACACAAAAACCTAGCCATAATTCAATATGGTTAGTGCTGCAATCCATGCAGTTCAGGAAGAGTATTCAGCATATGAAAAAGCAGGAATATGGGTGTATACATGGCATATTTGGAGAAATATAATAAATTCAGTGTAGCTAAAATGAAGCCTAGATTACATGAACAAGAGTGATGGGAAAGAGACCAGACAATTAGGTTGGGATTAGGTCGTGAAAATATTTTAATTCTATGCTCAATATTTGAGACTTAATTCTATAGATAGTAGGAAATCATCAATGATTTGTTTGTTTTGTAAATAAGATGAAATTTGAAAAGGGATACTAACTTTGTAGTATCCCAAACATTTATCATCACAGGATCTCTGTCTTGTATGTGAGAATGAATAATTTATGTGAAATGTGTGCATGAAATCTCATTTATTTAATAACCTCATGAGAAAAGGAGTAAAACAAAATGTCCAAATTTTGAAGTAGAAAGTGTTTTGGCTAAAATTATATCTAAGGTAGTAGTACTCTTGGCTTCATGCATGAGGAGATACTAGAATTATGATCCATGCTAGCTAAATTTTCCTTATATATTCTATAATTCAATAGTGATTTTGTGATTCTAATTAGTGTATAGCACATTCATTTAAGGTCTACAAAAGTTTATTAAAAAAAGACAAAATGGGAATAATGATAATCTTTGAAAAGTTTATAAAGTGTCTAAACAAGATTAAAATCATTTCTATTTTAGGAAAAAATGTTGTTTCATTAATTCTTTACTACCTGATGAAACATTGCACTTCGGTATTTATTTAAACAGATCTCCATATGAAGAGAAGATATTTGGAGGTATTTAATTGAAAATGTAGTCTTTTGCAGACTTTTAAGGAACTCTGTTGTAAGTAGTATTTTGTTGAAGAATCATTGCACCAATCATGAGAGGTCAGAGATTCTTGTACTTTAAAGCCTGCAGCTTTTTAGCTATTTACCAGCTGTGTACAATGTAGGCTGTCCCACATTGCTCTGCCAGTGGACTTCAAATCAGGAGGGGGGTTCTTTCCAGGTTGAGAGGGTAATTGAATCACCCAACTCAATGAACCTTGCGCCATTTTGAAAAAAGGATGTCACTTGTGTTGTATTGTGTTAGGTTTCTGTGATTCAGTGGAGTTTAGGCCAATACTTCCATTCTTTACTTTCTTACAAACTGGATTACAGCTCTAGTTTCCAAAGGTACACTCAATTCTGTCGTACCTCCTCAGTCAGTTTTTCTGTCCTTCGTTCGTGCAGGCTGTTGTTTACAATTGTATCTCTCAGTCGGAAGTACACGTTTCAGATTAATCAAACTGTGAATACTAGGCTATATTTTTTGATAGTTTTCTTTTTTTTTTTGCGGTACGCGGGCCTCTCACTGCTGTGGCCTCTCCCGTTGCAGAGCACAGGCTCTGGATGCACAGGCTCAGCGGCCATGGCTCACGGGCCTAGCCGCTCCGCGGCATGTGGGATCTTCCCGGGCCGGGGCACGAACCCGTGTCCCCTGCATCAGCAGTGGGACTCTCCACCACTGCGCCACCAGGGAAGCCCAATAGTTTTCTTTTGAAAAACCAGTATGCATAAGGTCAGTCTTTAAATTTATTGAAAAATTGCTAAAAAATGTTTCTTGTTTCATGATGCTTTATTTCAAATAATAGTTATTTTCTTTTTCAAAATTTTATATTAAGTTGTAAAGCTTTGGTTTTTCCACAGATTTGCATATTTTACAGAATCTGTGTACTTAGATTTTGTGACTTTTATATCTAGATAAATAAATTTAATAATATACATTGAAAAAAACTGACTAAATGACTCAATGTAAAATAAGACTCTTTATCATAGATTCCTATTGAAAGTAACAAGAAGACAGAGGAGCAACACAATTTAACCAGCAGAACTTATTGATAAATATTCTTGATAACAATATTTTTATTTAAATATGTTGTCTTGATATATGTGTGTGTGTGCATATGCACACACACGCACAAAGGTTACAAAGCAGAAGCGCAATCAATAGATTTAGTCCATCCTCCTTTTGGGTTTGCTTTTCAACTTCAATGGCTAAGTGGTTTATACCCTTATCAAATAAAATGTGGATCATTTTCAGAATAATTTTTTAAAATCGTAACTCTAATTACATTACACCCTTGTTCAAAAAGCTTCAGTGGCTCCCCATTGCCTAGAAAGTAATGTCCCAATACATAACCTATTATGTAAGCCAATTGGGCTTTCTCCACTATTATGAAAGAGAAGTAAGCAGATGAAAAAAAAGTATTAGGAAGTCCATAATTTATTACTCAGTAATTTAAAAAAATATGAATATTTTGGATAAATAAAACAAAATGTAGTGATGAGATTTCAGGTTTTCTTTGGTACACAAGGCTAGTTCCCTCACTTTTATTGCTAGATGATAGTGTGAGCACCTCTATCCATCCTAAGAAAACTGACAGAAATTTACCTACCTGCCATAAGATGATGTTCAAGGGAACACAGCTTTTAAAAAGTCTACGTGATGCACCAAGAGGACTAACAAGCCATTATCCTTCAGAGCTAAATCTGCCATTTGGATTAAATAAGTAGTTCTGAACTTGTCTGTCAGTTTCCCTTACAGTTGAGATGCCAATTTTTGAGTAATGTGAAAGATGTATTTTTTTTCTAGGACTGATTGTATTCTAAATTTTACAACAAGCTAAATATTCTGGATCTGTGCCATTTTGGGACCTAATCTGAGTGGGTCTTGTGGCATAGACTAAGGTACTGTAATTCTAATTAGCCCTCCCTATCTCATAATGTAATAATTCTATCCTTTTAAAACTTGATCAGTAGTATTGTTAATGCTTGATTAGCCAATATTGGATTAGCTTTATTCAAATTTTTGCCTATTTTCTTCAGGTTTTTTTTCCATGTTGAGATTTCCATGGGAAATCAGTTCACTTTTGCTTAGAATAAATACTTTAAACCTTTATTCAGTAAGAGTATGGTGTTGACCAACTCTTTTTGTTTCTGAAACTGTTTATACATTTATTAACTCTTGAAAAATAGTTTGACTATGTATAAAATTCCAGGTTGAAAGTTATTATTTTTTTTCACCTCTCAGACAATATCATTTTAGTGTCTTTGGTCATGCATTGGTGCTATTGGAAAATCACCAGCAGCCTAGTTATTGCTCATTTGAGAGTCATAATATCTTTGGAGGGGAGTTGATTTAAAGATCTTTTTATCTTTAGTGTTCAGCAGTTTTACAGTGACTTATCTAAGTCTGGATTTCATTTTATTTATTTTGCATGGTTTTCCTTGTGATTCTTGAATCTGTGGATTGATGTCTTTCATCATTTGGGGGAATTTCTCGTCTTTCTCCTCGCTTTATGGAGCTCTCATTAGATATATGTTAAACATTCTTACTTTAGTCTCAATGACTCAATTTATTTTTTAAACTTTCATCTCTGTGTTTTGGGGGTTACATCTTAGATCATTTTCTTCAATTCTACTTTCAGGTTTACTAATACTTTCTTCACTAATTTCAAACATGTTGTTAAAATGGTCCACTGAGTTTTGAGTTACAATTTTATCTTTCATTTCTAGGAGTCCTTTTTTTTACATTAAAAAAAATCTGGTAGCTTTTTATTTATTTTTCAAGCCTGTCTTTAATTTTTTAAAACAGATAAAGTTACTTAGCTTTGTGCTCTGAGAATCCCACTATCTAAAGTATTTGTGAGGCTGATTATATTGTCTGTGATGTCTACTGGCTCCACTCATAGTGTTTTGTTTCCCTGTGTGTTTAATATCTTTTTTTATTTTTATCTTTTTATTATTATTTTTTAATTCTGGCTGCTCATTTTCTTTGAGGCTTTATCTGTGGAAGTTCTTTGAGGACAGCAATGAAGACGTTTCTTTAGAAGGAATTTATATTTGCTATGTTCTCAAAGGCCCCAAAAACGAAAGCCTTTTTCACCTGGTTTGATGAATGCCTTTAAGATGGTTCCACTTATTTCTCTGCTTACTGCCTTGTCATTTTTCAGTCCCTGGACATAAAAGCTCATGGATGCGTTCACAGTGACTTTTTAAAACATATTTTACCTATAATTTTAACTTTTTAAATTAGAAGAGTCATAGTAGATAACTATTTCTCAACACATGTGGTAAAGTGCTATAAATAAGATCTAGTGGGTAGTCTAGAATGATTGAAACCCACATTTTTATTAGTAAATACTGGAATAGTAATTGAGAAGACATATGGAAGAAACTGTTGAAAAATAAGACAAAAAGATTTGCCATCAGATATTGATACTCACTATAAAGCTACTATAGTTAGGATAATATAGAGTTGGTATAGGAATGCACATTTCTGAAACTGATGAAAATCTGTAAATAGAACCAAGTAAGTAAGAGAACATAATATATAATGAAGAGGACATTTTAATTCAGTGGAAAATGATGAGTTCTTTGAAAAGTGGTTCTGATAAAATTTTTACTTTACTTTTAGAACCCTTCATCAGGCCATCTAAGATAAATTTTAGGTGGACTAAAGTTTTAAATATAAAAAGAATTAAGGATAATTTTCAAGCTGGGAAATATGTGAGAGAAAATTTTACTACACACATTTAAAAATGTATTTTAAAATAAAATCTAACCAAACTTGAAACCAAGTGAACATTTTTTTTGCTCTGCATGTTTAGGCTAAGTGGTAACTTCTCTGTTAAATCAGAGTTCCTAAAAATTTAAATGAGAAAAAATAACCTGACCCTGTGTATGCATGGGCAAAAGTTATAAACATTAAAGAAGAGGTCATGAAAATGATTAATGGCTATATTAGAGATGTCCTACTTCCATATTAGCCAGAAATATGTAAATCAAAGGGTGGGACACCAGTTTTCTCTCATCATATTTTTTTTTTTTTGCGGTACACGGGCCTCTCACTGTTGTGGCCTCTCCTGTTGCGGAGCACAGGCTCCGAACGTGCAGGCTCAGCGGCCATGGCTCACAGGCCTAGCTGCTCCGCGGCATGTGGGATCTTCCCGGACCAGAGCACGAACCCGTGTCTCCTGCATCGGCAGGTGGGCTCTCAACCACTGCGCCACCAGGGAAGCCCTCTCATCATATTTTTAAAGTTAAAATGTTAAATAACCTCCTATGCTATTTAGCAGAAAGGAAGCAAGAAGTCTCATACAGTAGTAATGTATTTGAAAATTTCAAATATATATACTGTTGTACTAGCAATGCTTTGCTATCTGTTCTTCCTAGAGAAATAAAAGTACGACCATTTAATGGCATATGTACAATAGTATTTATTATACCAATCATAGCATTGTTTGAGGTAGCAAAAACTTGAGACAATTATAGTGCCATCCATCATTAGGAAAATTGATAAATCTATTAGGTTATATTTATATTATGGAATGTTATGAGGCTATGCATTATTATTATATTTGTTGATCTAGAGAGATATCCCTATTAAATGAAAAAAGTAAGTTGCATATTAATATGAATAACATAACACTATCTTTAGAAAAAAATTCTAATTTATATATAAGCTAAAAGTGGCATAGAAGGAAATAACTTAAACTTTAGATTCCTCAGTTGATTTAGGTTGAGGGCAGGGTAGAGAGGTTATTAACATTTTTCTTATAAATGTCCTTATTATTTTACTTCTACAATGAGCATGTATATTTTAAAAAATATTTATTTATTTTCTTTATTTTTTGGCTGTGTTGAGTCTTAGTTGCAGCATGCAGGATCTTTCGTTGCAGCACATGGGCTTCTCTCTAGTTGTGGCATATGGGTTTTCTCTCTGTAGTTGTGGCTCAGGCTCCAGAGCACATGGACTCTGTAGTTTGTGGCACGTGCGCTTAGTTGTCCCGCAGCATGTGGGATCTTAGTTCCCTGACCAGGGATGGAACCCACATCCCCTGCATTGGAAGGCAGATTCTTTACCACTGTACCACCAGAGAAGTCCCAGCATGTATATTTTTAATAAAAATAATAAATTAAAATTCAATAGTAAAATAAAATAAATCTGAGCGTTTACAGAGTAACATGTGCAGGCCTTATTCTGAGTTTTTATTTTGGTATAAAGGATGAGAGAAAAATTCAGCCTTTTTTTTTCTAAATAACTAATAGTTCCAAATCTGTTGAATAATACATTTCCCACTATTCTGAAATGCCACATCTATCATATACTTAATTCTATATTTATTCCCCTGATAGTATATTTATTTTCAGAATATCCTGACTTTTCTCAACATGTAAAATTAGTTTTATGAAATGGAAAGATGCTCTACAAAATAATTATTGAACACTGTGTTTGGACTCTAATATAATAATTTAAATTTATTAATGCAAATGTATGCTTATCTTACCTTATTCATTTATCAGTTGGTATAACATTAAATTTTCTGGAATTCAGCCTTTAATACATAGCCTCTCAGTTTTGAGTCTAGCAAATGGTAGAATGCTAAATTTACTACTGCTAAAGACAAAGGACTATATTATTGTCAAAATGTCCCCTCTTTTCTAATGCATTGTGCTGGAAAAGATAGATGGATGTTAAATTGTCTATTGAATCATTAATGCTTATGCAAAGTCTGTCCTGTTTCTGTTTTATAATATATGTCTTTGGACCTTTAAAAGGTTACATTTTTACTTTTAATCACAGCCAACATAGGTAACATTAACTACTTTTCTTTGTATTTGCTTCAAAAAATTAACATTTAGTTCTGAAAACCTATAACACAAAGCATTATTAGTCAATCCATTATAAAATATGAGCAATATAAAATCTAAAAGTAATATAACTAAATGAGAAAAGATATTCATTGTACATATGAAACCAATTTTATATGAGACAGGTAAAGCCACACTGTGGTTGTGTGTATGTTTGGAAACATTTAAACATATGCTACTGTAAATATATTTTAAAAATTAATTCTTTTTAAACAGAACAATGATTTATAGTCTATATATGTATATGTAAATTAAACTGGAATTATGGCTTTTTTCTTTAGTATAATCAAGACAAAGAAAAATCTATATAAACACATGAAGTACTACTTAGAATATTTGTCATTATTAATAAGTAAAATTCAGTGTAACAGAATCTAGACAAATGGAATTTTAATCTAACTAACCATCCCATTATATGGCGAAGAAATTTGAAATCCAGCAAGGTTAAATGATTTATCCCAGATCACAGAACCACTTGATAATGTAACTGGATTTTCTTGAGTATGCTTTTCCTTGTCGAGTGTGCTTTTGTTTGCATCACACTACGCTATTTATATGAATGAAGTATGTATATTTATAAGTCATTATTAAAATATAAAGAGCTAAATAAGTAACACATTTGCTATCCTGACAGAGTTTTATAAGTAGTATTAATATATTGAAGAGTGGGCAAAATGTATAACACAGTAGACGTCATCTTAAAGAAACTTGGGTTTCATTTTTAGACAAGTACTTTGATAAATTGAAGATTTTTAAGTAAATTGTTATAATCAAAACTAATTACAATTTTGAAAGTAGTTTGGGTTTAAATTAATGCACTTGGAAAGGAGACTTTTCTGATAAATCTATTTGTACCCACTGTACAGATTGTAACTGACAGCTGGTTTTATGAGCCATATATAAGACACTATGGTAGACACCAAAACACCCTGTCAGTTAAGAAATCTCTCATTTCTGTCAGTAAAGAGTAAACCTTCATAAAATAGTGTGACTTTATTTTGCTTGAATAGAAGAAAATAGGAGTGTTAAATTATAGTCTAGTTCTAATATCATAAGTAGTAAAATTCTGTTAAGTTATTATCATATATATGATGTTCAACAACGGTCACTGAGTTTGTTGTTTTAAATCTTGTTTGGGGTAAGATGATTTGGAGTGAGATTATTTGAGCTCTTTCTTACCTTCAGGTTTTTTGTTAATTTAGCTATTATATATATTTGTTATTGAAAATATAAATTTATTTTTAAAACTTGGCCAAAAACTTGATTGACTTGTACTTTTTTGCCCTTTTCAGTAACAAAAGATTTTAAAGAACAGAGAAACAACAACAAAACCTCCACAGTTTTTCTTTTTGTAGCAAATATTAGTAACCAGTATATTTAAATTATATCCGAGATGACACAATTCTCAATTATTTGCTGAGTAGGCAGCTCATATGATATAGCTTTGTTTTTAGTGTAAAGTCTTTCAGAAGAGAGGGACATATGAAATGCAACAATACATCCAGATACTAAATTTCTCCTTCAAACTTTTAGACACCAAATGCCCTTTTAGTATAGAATGTGTGTACATTTTTGTTTAAGTATAAAGAATCATATTTAAGCCATAATTCTGGTTACTTTTAAAAGGATGTACAGTTTAGTTGGGTTGTAAGGAAAAATAATCTCAGTAAAAAATAAAATTTATAATATAAAATTAGAGAAAAATCTTTTAGCATTTTTATGTAGTTTATAAATAGGGGATTCTATCAATGTTAATTTTACTTCACCTTCAATAATTTCTCAAATTAAAATATTTCTATTTGCTTTCAAGTTATGTAATATTTATAAATGATACTTGTAGATTTCTACTTTTACATTTTTTTCTTAGCTTTAATGATCATTCTAACATTATGATCATGACTCTAACATATGTGTTTCTATATTTGCATTGCAGTTTAGATGTAGAAAGGCATCCTATCTCCTTGAAGAAAGTATATCATGAATTATGGTAAACTACTATATGCGAACTCTAGCATACACTAAATGAAATAATCTTATGTTCTATTGTTTATTTCTGTGCTTCTTAATCTCTCTCTAAGAATGAAAACGATTATACCTTTGTAAATTTCTTACAAAATCTATTGTACATTTTATTATTTTCTCTGGATAAAGTGGGCTTGTTAGTTTTTACAACAGATATTCACATTATTTACTTTAAAATGATCATTCAAATCTGTGAAGTACTTTACACTTTTTGAATTTTACCTAAATGTTTATTTTTGATATTAAAAGATAAATGCTAATCAATTGAGTTTCTAATATTCTACTGCTTGCTTAGAGGCAAAGATTATAGATTAGACATGGTTTCTGAAATTTTAAAAAATTAATAAAAGACAGATCAGAAAAATATACAACTATCGTAAATTTACATTAACAAATACAGTGGTTGAAAAGGTGTAGTGCAAAGAAAGGACATACCTGCATTATGCTTCTGGTTGGAAAATGGTGAAAAATTGATAAAGCTTTTTAAAGAAATGTTATTTGAACAATGATATATGGTATGAATAGGGTGGATATTGGTATAGATAATTGTATTCCATTTAACCAGAACAATCTAGAGCAAAAATACTGATTCTTCACGCGTATCTAGTGCTTACCAAAAGGCCTCTCACAGAGTGGATGTTCATAAATACTTGATGATTAGTGAATTGAGTACATGTACACATACACACTAAGTTATCTTAACTAAGTTGGGTAATATTATATGTTCTCAGGTCAATTTAATAGAGAAAGGTGGATAGGGTGCAGAAAATTGGAGAAGTAGAAGTGACATTTTTACATTTCTATAATGTATATAAATTATTATGCCTCTACTTACATGCCTCCATGTCATTTCTTTTTTATGACCTAGTAGATTGATGATAATTTTTCTTTCTGTACTTTTTGCTCTTTTTTTACTGTCTTCTACTTCCTAACATGAGTTTTCTTTAATAAGTGTTAAAATCTTAAACTCTTAGAATTAACATGTTAAGAAAACTTTTTTAGGGAGAAAAAGCCTAGGGGAAGGGGTGGGGACTTAAATTCATTAAATCTGCCCTATGCTCCATAATGTACTAGGCATCTTATCTCTGTCAAGTATTTAAACAATATTTAACATAAATATGACTAATTAAGAAGGAATTTTGATCTGTATTTCTTAGGTGATGAAACTGAGGCTGAGAGATATTACATTTTCCTCCAATCATATGGTATAAGCATGATTCAAATCCAGGAGCATATGGCTCAGAAGCCCGTGTGTGTGTGTGTGTGTGTGTGTGTGTGTGCGCGTGCGCACGTGTGCGTGCGTGCACTTGAATGTGTGTTTTCTAGTTTAGCATCTCAAGGTCAGATAAAAACTTTATTTTCTACAAGAATGATTTTTTTAATTTCCTTACGCATTAAGTGAGACTAAAATAAATTCATAGTTCTAAAGTCTACACTCATGTAAAAATTTTGTAAAATTTAGTGTATGTGGTATGAAGGGAGGATTTTCAGAATAAAAACATCCAAATCTATTCTTCCATCTCTATTTGTCTCTACAAGAATTTGAGTACTGTGAGGGCGGGAATTTTTGTGTATTCTGTTCGTGATATATCCCTACCTCTCCTTTGCCAAATATGTGAAGATACATAGATTGTTTATTGAGGGATGGTGAGTGCCAGAGAGATGTCCTTTGCCTATACTTTTGTATGTGCTACTAGAGATATTTTCTATTCAACTAATGTACATCATGACACTCACCATTATATAGCTCAATCCAGAAATACAAGTAATGTTAATTCACCCTTCTCACACATGCAAACTTATTGAAGTTTAGCCCAAGTATTTTTTAAATGCAACAGATTGGAGTTTATCTTGGAAGGGTGCTTCCATCTGTGAAAACACTCATTGGAAGAAGGAAGAACACTTTAAAATAAATCCACCAGCTGTATTGATAATGCTGTAGTGACATGAAGGCCTGAATATGATAGAACTATTTGTTAAAATAGTTATACCATATGAGAGAATAGCTGGCTTGTGAGTTTTTCGTGTTTCTTGATAATGACTTTAAAAATCATTAAATTGTAGAGGGATGACACTAATGAAGTTTCAAGCTATAACTTTAAAATGAAAAACAAAGAATAAAAGTTGAAGTTATCTTAAAATTAACTCACGTAAATGGCATAAGTTGTTCCTTAGAATATGCTTTAAAAATCCCAATGAGTAATAGAAAATTCAGCACCGAGAAGACACTGGGTAAGTTAATGGATCACATAACAGTCAACGCCTGTTCTTTTGTGTTGAGATAAAAACAGCAAACATATCAAACATCATTTTTGTCTTTTAGATTTTTGTTTAAAGAAGGGAAAAGTCATCATCCTTTATATATAAAATAAATCTGTGCACAAAAGATCAGATATTTATTTTCTTTCCCTCCTAACATAGCCCTGTACATTTTTTCTTTCACACAGTAGAAGACTAAAATACTTGTGACTGAATAACATGAAGAAACCAGTTGAAGTGGTTGTGTATTTTCTAGAAGGAGACTGCTGGGTTGTCTTTAAAGTACCCTACTAAATTTAAATTTTATAGCCTTTACTTTTAGAAAGGTTTAAGAGCTCACAGAATAGGAGTCAAAACTAGTTTAGAAGGAGGGCTCAAGAAATCTTCCCACTTACTATGAGAGAAATAATTGATATTGATCTTGACGTTCTTGATGGGAAGAGTTGAGGAAGTGTTCCCATTCTAACAGGTTTCTGAATGTCTTTGACTCTGAGTACCCATATCTCTACACATGGAGTTATCTACCGTTTCTTCAAAATTAATTGTAAGAGGTCGATTGCAAATGTGACTTCTGAATAGGTGCTTAATGTTGGCTTAGCCCATTTTCAAAACCATGTTTCTATATTCTGTGATATATGCCAATGCTTTCCGTTTTTTAGGTTTAAATTGTTTCTTCTTCAAATTCCCTGTAATTCCACTCCCTTTCTGAGAATTTCCACATCATCTACACAGTAGTCTTCCTAGTTAGTCCCTTAGTACTGGCACCCTTCTATTAAAAAACTTCAATTAAATACCAAACCCTTAAGTTGACAGTGAAGATTCTCCATAATTTGGTCCAAACACATTTTCCAAATATATCTCCTAATCATCATTTCCTAAGTGGATGAATGAACTACTCTAGCCAAACTGCCAAGTCATTATGCCAAGACATATTTTGAACTTTTCTGATTATTTACTCATTTCAGTCTACAATGACTGTATCACATTCCCTCTCATCTCTTAGGTCTGTCACCTCCAGAGTCATTTTGAATGCCACCAATTTTAAAACTGGTTCTAAACCTTAGCCTGAAATGACTTCTTACTCCGATAGCAAATCATTTTGATATCAGGGAACGTAAATTTGCCTTAAAATAAAATTGTCATGGTGATTTTTTAATTTAAGAAACATTCAGTAATTCTTATTAATTTAAAAAAAATTTTATAGCCTCCTATAATTTTATTTTGATGTAATGGTTACACTTGGAGTTATGAGAGTGCTGAAAAATTACTAGACAGTTTTATTGTCAATGATAGGCTGTGATAGATCAGGCCCTAGTAAGTTTGACAGCGGTAGCATATCATGAGCCATAAGTGTAATTTTAAATGTTTTATTTGTTGCATTTAAAAAAATATGTATCTCTTTCTCTTCTGTGATTATTTTATGTGCAGTCTTGAAACTAATTTGGGGCTCATAAAACAATCAGTATTCTTATGGAAAGATCCTTAGGTGTTTAAGTAGATTATATTCTTTCTGCATTGTTTTTTCCTCAACTATCCTTAAAAGTTATCTGCAATTGACATTTTTTGCTATGATACTCTTTTTATATTATAAAAACTTCTAATTATGCAATAGGATTTTTTAGTCAGTGAGTCAGTAAATATTTGTTAATCAATCATGTCACATGTTCCTGATGTGTCAAGTAAGATGAGGAAAGAATACTGACAATGACTTTGAGATTTTCTCGGCAGTGATTAACTGCTTGCTTAATTGCAGGTGCTGAGTTAGTGGATCAATGGGTTTAAGTAGGAACTAAAGAAGTTTGCTTAGGAGTAGACCAATTAATTTTAAGCTCGTAACTGTTCATTATGAACAGTTTGTTTAATGTTTACCACTATTAGGCAAAATTATCCAAAACCAGACCAACGACCAATGAGATAAGTCTGTATTTGTTTACCATTATCATACTAAAGCATTTTGTAAGTAAATACAAGGTGACACCTAAGTATTATTTAATTTTTAGGAAAAAAAACTATTAATTTGTAACATTAATTAAAATTTTAGACTGCAAATTTACATCTTTACTTTGAGATTTGTGTATAGTAGAGATGCAAATTATTTCCATTCAGTAGAAAATATAACTCCAAAAATGATGTTTTGTTGCCTTCTAGGATATTGTCCAGTTTTGCATCTAATTTAGCAGTATTATTCAAATATCCCTTTATAAAAAAATTTTATTTTCTACAAGAATGATTTTTTTATTGCCTTACACATTGCCTATATAATTCCCAGTCCTGTAAGTGTACTTTTTAAAATAACAACTTTATTGAGATATAATTCATATCCCATACAATTTGCCAATGTAAAGTGCACAGTTCAGTGATTGTGAATAAATTTGCAGAGTTACAATCGTTACCACAATCAAATTGAGCATATTTTTATCATCCCCAAATGAAACTGTATACCCATTAGCAGCTGTTTTCCATTTCTTTTCAGATTCCCAGTCATAGGCAATTATCAATCTGCTTTGTCTCTTTAATTTTGCCTATTCTACATATTTTCTATAAATGGAATCATATAATGTATAGTCTTTTGTGAATGGCTTCTTTCACTTAGCATAATATTTTCAAGGTTCAGCCATGTCGTAGCATTTATCATTACTTCATTACTTTTTAGTGCCAAATAACGTCGATTATATGGATATACAACATTTTTTTTTAGCCTTTCATCAGTTGATGATCAGTTGAGTTGTTTTCATTTTAGCCATTAGGAATAATACTGCCATGGACATTAGTGTACAAAGTTTTACATAGATATATGTTGTGAATTTTCTTGGGTGTACACCGAAGAGTGAAATTGCTGAATCTCATGGTAACTTTACTTTTAAAACTTATGAGGAACTGCCAAACTATTTTTTAAAGCAGCTACATCATTTTCCAATCCCATCAGTAGCTTATGAGAGTTCCAATTTCTTCACATCTTTGCCAACACTTTTCACTGTATGTCTTTTCAACTATAGCCCACTAAGCAGGTGAGAAGTGATATTTCATTGTCATTTTGGCTAGCATTTCTCTGACAGATGATGTTGAGTGTCATTTCTTATGCTTTTTGGCCATTTGTATGTTTCTGGAGAAATGTTTATACTAATACTTTGCTCGTTTTAATTGGCTATTTGTTTGTTATTAGTGAGTTGTAGATATTCTTCACATATTCAAGATGCAAATTTCTTATCATGTATGGTTTTCTCCTGTTCTGGTTTTCTTTTAACTTTTCTGATGGCATCCTTTTAATTTTGATGAAATCCAATTTATCTGTATTTTTGCTGTTGCTTGTGCATTGTTGTCATATCTAAAAACCATTGCCTAATCCAAGGTCATGAAGATTTGCTCCAATGTTGTCTTCTAAGAGCTTTATAAATTTAGCTCTAAAATTTAGATCTATCATCCATTGTTAGTTAACTTTTATGTACAGTGTAAGGTAGAGTTTCAACTTAATCCTTTTGCATGTGGAATTTGGTTATTACAGTATCACTTGTTGAAGAGAATGTTCTTTACCTATTGAATTGTCTTGGAACCCTTTTAAAAATCAGTTGGGGCTTCCCTGGTGGCACAGTGGTTGAGAGTCCGCCTGCCGATGCAGGGGACACGGGTTCGTGCCCCGGTCTGGGAAGATCCCACATGCCGCGGAGTGGCTGGGCCCGTGAGCCATGGCCGCTGAGCCTGCGCGTCCGGAGCCTGTGCTCCGCAACGGGAGAGGCCACAACAGTGAGAGGCCCGCGTACCAAAAAAAAAAAAAAAAAAAAAAAATCAGTTGAACATATTGGGTTGGCCAAAAAGTCATTCGGGTTCCAAGTGTACTGAAGAAACATTTACATGTGTCAATTGTGACTGTTGGTTTCTAAGAAGACCAATACTCCATTGAGCAATACTCCATTGTATACTATGTCTTCTTTATCCATTCATCCGTCGATGGATATCCTAGTTGCCTCCACATCCCAACTTTTGTAAATAATGCTGCTATGAACATGGGGTGCATGTAATCCTTCGAATAGTGTTTTCATTTTCTTCATATATATGCCTAGGAGTGGAATGGCTGAACCACATGGTAGTTCTGTTTTTGGTTTTTTGAGGAACCTCCATACTGTTTTCCACAGTGGCTACATCAGTTAACATTCCCACCAACAGTGCACAATGATTTCCTTTTCCCAGACAGAGATTTGAGGGCCTGAAATAAGGTGGTAAGCACAGAAATGGAGTGGAGAGACAGATCTGAGAATAAGAGAAATATTGTTAAACCACCATGAATGCTGTTAAAACCATGCATTTAGATCTATTTTAAAGTGTTTTACTCAGTTATGGAATGTCAGTTTGATTCTTTTTTAACAGATTACAATATTCTAATTATATTTTTATTGTTTCATCTATTTTGTGTGTCTTTTTAGACTGAATTTTTATTAAAATTAATTTAAAGTTTTCATCTGCTAACTTTACTTTCTGGATCACTTTGGGGTCTGCTTCATTTATTTATTTGTTTTTCTGATTATCAGGGATTTAGTTCTGTCTTTTCTTATGCCTAGAAATTTTTTATTTAGTGCTGGACATCTTATATAAGATGACTGGTGTTAAAACTTAAATAAAGACCTGGTAAAGTTCTAGAAATATAGTAAAGAGTCAATAAATAGTAAAGATGATTGTTGTTGTTTATTATCATCAGTATTTTATATAGGAATTTGTATTTATGATTGAAGTTAGTTATGGAAGCAATGTATTGTTTTCGAAGACCTTCAAAAGTACTTTAAACAAAAGCCAAAAGAAAAATAAATGCATTTGTTTCATACTGTTAAATACGTTCTACCATCTCTTTTTTAAAAAGTATTTTTAGAATATTTTTATATTTATTAAAAAATTGTGAAGATGGTACAGAGAATTTCCATACAAAGTTTCACCTACTATTAACATCTAACATTGTATAGTACATTTATTACAATTAATGAAGCATTATTAATATATTATTATTAACTAAAGTTTATAGTTTCTTCAGATTTCCTTTGTTTTCACCTCATGCCCTTTTTCTGATCCAGGATCCTGTCCAAAATAACAGATTACATTTAGTTGTCACATCTCCTTAGGGACCTCTTGACTGTTACAGCTTCTCAAAATTTTCCTTAGTTTTGGTAAAATACTTGACAGCTTTGAGGAATACTGGTCAAGCCCAATATTTTAATTTTCATTAGAGGAAAACATTCTTCTGAAATATTCAACTTATTATTTATTATTTAGTAAATGATGATGTAGTTGTATAATTTATGAACAAGTCGGGTTCCAAAAATAATTTTTTTTAACATCTTTATTGGAGTATAATTGCTTTACAATGTTGTGTTAGTTTCTGCTGTATAACAAAGTGAATCAGCTATACGCATAGGTGTATCCCCATATCCCCTCCCTCTTGCATCTCCCTCCCACCCTCCTTATCCCACCCCTCTAGGTGGTCACAAGGCACCAAGCTGATCTCCCTGTGCTATGCAGCTGCTTCCTGCTAACTATCTATTTTACATTTGGTAATGTATATATGTCAATGTTACTCTCTCACTTCGTTGCAGCTTACCCTTCCCCCTCCCTGTGTCCTCAAGTCCATTCTCTACATCTGTGTCTTTATTCCTGTCCTGCCCCGAGGTTCATCAAAACAATTTTATTTTTTAGATTCCATATATATGTGTTAGCATACAGTATTTGTTTTTCTCTTTCTGACTTCACTCTGTATGACAGACTCTAGGTCCATCCACCTCACTACAAATAACTCAATTTTGTTTCTTTTTCTGGCAGAGTAATTAATATTCCATTGTATACATGTGCCACATCTTCTTTATCCATTCATCTGTCGATGGACACTTAACGTTGCTTCCATGTCCTGGCTATTGTAAATAGTGCTGCAGTGAACATTGTGGTACATGACTCATGGTTTTCTCAGGGTATATGCCCAGTAGTGGGATTGCTGGGTCATATGGCAATTCTCTTTTTAGTCCAAAAATTCTTTTTAAAAAAATTATTAATTAATTAATTAATTAATTTATGGCTGCATTGGGTCTTCATTGCTGCCCGCAGGCTTTCTCTAGTTGTGGCGAGTGAGGGCCACTCTTTGTTGCGGTGCGTGGGCTTCTCGTTGTGGTGGCTTCTCATGTTGTGGAGCATGGGCTCTAGGCGCGTGGAATAAAGTTGTTGTGGCTAACGGGCTCTAGAGCGCAGGCTCAGTAGTTGTGGTGCACGGGCTTAGTTGCTCTGCGGCATGTGGGATCTTACTGGACCAGGGATCGAACCCGTGTCCCCTGTATTGGCAGGCGGATTCTTAACCACTGCGCCACCGGGGAAGTCCCTAGAAATTCTTAATGAAACGTAAAGGATTCTAAGCTAATCTATAATAGTCAAATGTGTAGAAGGGAGCGATTAGGGATGAACTTGTTAAGGTTTAGTCCTGTATAATGAGTTTCGTCTGCATATTTGGTTAATAGGATGTTACTGAAGGAGGATAGTCAACAAAGAGTGTCACAGTACATAGTATCCATGGACAGGCCAGAAGAAATGAAGGGAAATAGAGCCCTGGTTGCTTTTAATTTGGTTAAATGGAGGATAACCTGGATAACCTGAGCATAATCTTTTTTTTTTTTCTTAAGGTTTAGATTTTAAAGCTTGTTCAAGCAATCTACCTAACTAATCTTTGTTAAAACTGAAAATAAATATTTATAGCAGAATAGAGTTAGATGCCTTGTGAAAGAAAAATAGTTACAGAACATTCATATTTTAAATTTTGACTACCAAAATTATTCATTTATTAATATGATGTATATTGAATACTCCTATATATTACTTTGCTAATAATTGCTTTATAGCTCCTGATGATGGTAAACAGTATTATAACCTCTGCATCTTATACATATCTTGATTTCAATCCAATAATCTAATAGAAAAAAATAGGTCATAATTTGAATGTTTAAAAGGTACATTGTTACATAAGAAAATTTTATTTTATTTTATTTTTGCAGAACTATTATGGAGCTGCTAAGATGATTTTTTCTGATAACCCACTTGGTCTGACCTGTGGAATGGTATGTCCAACTTCTGATCTTTGTGTAGGTGGATGCAATTTATATGCCACTGAAGAGGGACCAATTAATATTGGTGGATTGCAACAGTTTGCTACTGAGGTATGTAAGATGTATACATTGTTCCCCTCCCCCCAAAGCACAAAAATCTTAAAATAACTTTAATTCTTGATGCTTTGTTGATATCCAATATTTTTAGTGTGATAATACTGGTAAAGTGAAAGTGTTTTGTGCCATAAACAGTATTTTTATTCAACAACTTGGCTTCAAAAATGAAATTTTCTAAAACCATATGTCAATTTAATTGTAATCCCAGAGGTTATTAAAAAACTTTCACTGAAAATTATATGAAGTGGAGGATCTGAAAATGGGATATATTTATTAACTTTACATTGGAGTGTGGATAGGAGCCCTCATTATGAAAAGACTATCTTGCTTAACTGATTCTTTTTCCAGAAACTGTCTTTAATCTTTACAGCTTGAAATAATGCATCAGTATTCTTTTGTAATATTTTTTGAGTAATAGAGGTTGTAGAATTATCAAACACCCTGAAACTGAATAATATTCTTTAACATTAGCTTTTGTGAATTTATGGATTAAAAGCCGGTGTGTTATTTGAATGCAAATTTATAATGAAGTAATATGAAAACATTTTGTCCCTATTTATCCTGTAAGTTTGTGCCATGTCTTTCTCTTTTATGAATCCTTTTTAAATGACTTTGATTCTCTGGGACATCTTATTCTCTCTGGGGTCTCCTTTTTGGAGTCAACTACCAGGTCAGTTCCCATGTATCATTTAAATGACCAGCTTATATGGAGGTTCCAGTAAAATTTTGTAATCCTTGGTGTCCAGTTGGCTAGAATACCAAATTAAATGCCTGTCAACACTAGATTTTTAGTTAATGACTTCCCTGTCTGATTTTGTCAACTTAAACGCAATATATTCTTTCTTTTTAGGACCCTTCCCATAGTATCCCTCAAGCTTAAATTTCACTTTGCTTTTAGTAATAAATCAGGGTTATTCCCTTCCTGCTTTCTGACAGGTTAATTCTAAGGAAGGGCTCCTGGGAATGAGAAAATAGAAACAATTTGAGGTTGTGAGTTGTTGCAATAAATTCTTGGATTTAATTTCTTTTCCTACCAAATTCAAAATTGCATTAGGCTTACCTGACCAGTGCAAGGTATGATCTTTACAACCTGAGAAAATCCTTAGTTGATGGAGAAGATTCACTTGAATTCTTCCACATTTTTCTTTGGGGACTCATTGCCTCTTCATTAAAACAGGGCAAGCTTGCAAGGATGTAGTAAGTAAAAGGTCACATAATATGTATACGAACTAACACTGCATTTCAAAACAAGATGAGTTAAAATAATATTGTTAGTTTGTCAGTGACCTGACAACAGAGAGGGAGAAGGCGAAAGGGGGAGAGCGATAAGGAAAGGGGAGGAGAGGGGGAGAGAGAGAGAGAGAGAGAGAGAGAGAGAGAGAGAGAGAGAGAGAGAGAGCGTATGCGGGAGAGAGGAAACAGAGAGAGGGAGAGAAAGGGAAACACCATTCCTCTGAGAACTCTCACTTGGTTTTAATGAGGTTACTACCACTGCTTTCCAAAGCAGTCTGTTTATTTAAGACATAGCATAGATTAGAATGGCATTAAAATTATTTTAAGTGACTCATGGAATTTAGATAGGAATGTATCTTATTACGTTCCATTTTTACTTTGTATTACTGTGTCTTCAAATATATCTATCAAATCATAAATAAAAATCTCCCAGTGGAACTATATAGAAAAGCTTTCCATTCTTTTTTTTTTTAAGTTGACTACTTAGGGCAAGTTATTGTAGAGAGTTCTGTGAAAGGGTTGTTTACTTAAATTTACCCAACTGTCATAGCTGTGAAGGTAAGCAGAAACAGACTCACAGATATAGAAAATGAACTTGTGGTTACCAAAGGAGAGAGGGAATGGGGGGGACAAATTAGGGGTATGGAATTAACAGATACAAACTACCATGTATAAAATAGATAAGCAGCAAGGATATACTATATAGCACAGGGAATTACACTCATTATCTTGTAATAACCTAAAATGGAGTATAATCTGCAAAATACTGAATCACTATGCTGTACACCTGAAACTAACACTAAATCAACTACACTTCAGTTAAAAAAATAAGCAAAATACAATGAACTAATTGACTTCCAGTGAAAAGAAAAAGTATAAATATTTTAAATAATATTAAAATAAAAATATTAAATTATAAATAACAGTATACAAAATACTGTTATTCTTTCAAACTAATAAACTATTGACGTGAATACTTAAGTCAAAGTGGAACATGATGCAAATAATTTCATGTTTTGGTTGTTTGATAAAACGATGATTGATTTTTGACCTTTAAAGAAATATAAATCTATTTTTCAGCCAAATTAAGCAAAGGTTAAGAAAGCAGAGTAAAATAGTATGATATTTTTCAAAATTGTTTTTCCTGTAACTTATAAGTTATTTTTAAAATATCAACTCTGTAGTCTGCCGTTATCATTTAAATCCATATCTTACACCTTTCCATTTGAACATGGGCATATGATTTGGAGGGACTGTGGTAGAAAAGGAATAAATCATACAAAGGATAGCATGAGGAGAATCAGGAGACCAGCTACTCAGCTACTTTCTTTTGGTCCTGTATTGTCAGTCCTTTGCTGTCCTCACATCTGCGGTGACCTTGCTTCATACACTTTTGTGTGCTTGTGGGACAGACAGGCTACAGGGTGATTCCAAATCTCTCTTGGAGGCAGTTTTTCCTAGTTCAGTTAGGTATAATAATAGTGTTTCAATAAAACAATTTTGGAAATAATAGTTTGCCGTGGATTTTCTTATCAATTTCATCAGGGTCTTAAAAATTTCTCTACAAAAATGTAACACTTGAAAATTTTATTTTAAAATGTGTTTGATCATTTAGTTGAATTTTTAAGAAATCATGTATTTATCACATTTAATAAACCAACTAGACTCTCATTACCTCTCAAATTTAACTAATGAATTGTTGCAAAAAGATAGTGAAATAAGGATGCATCTTTCTATTCATTTCTAAAGTTTGAAAAACAACTATAAGTAGATAATTAGCTGCATGTCAAATCACTTCCCTTTTACTGATGTTAAAGAGTTTTAGAGACAATTTAGAAAAATTAAAATTGAAAGTCCAAGGTTCTAAAGTTTGACTCTAAATCTTAAAGTGAATGAGGTTCAGAGGATTAGTACTTAAGATTGCTTCCTCAATTATGAATTTTTAGGAATACATTAGATTATGAAATTGGTATCTAAAAACAATATCTATTATTCCCAGTAAATGTTTTATGAGATTATTTTAATACCCATTACGTATACTGTTTTGTGTGGCATATACTTCTTGACACTGTACTTTTAGTTTATTTTCACATTTTCAGTTAAGAATGGAACTGACAAACGGAATTCCAGACTAAATCAGGTGACTCACTGAGAACAGAATTACTCTTTAGATTTTTCTCTAATTGTATCTCTCAGCAGGTTTTTTATATCACCTCTCATTTGTAATACCCAGTTCTTAGCCCACCATCATATAATATTTATATACCATCATATACTATTTATATACCATCATATACTATTTGTGTTTATTTCTATGTTTTATTGAGTAGGCACAGTTGAAATCAAATTGACCAGTGCTTATAATATAATAAAAAAATACACTGATATGATTCAAGCAGCCAGGTATTATGAGGCTACATTAAGTAACCTAGTAAAATTACTTAAATGACATCAATATTTATATTTTGTTAAATGCTGCAATAAATACTTTAAAGAATTGTGAATGAAGAAGGAACATGACTACTTGGGTTAGTGATTATTTTAATAGGACAAATATTATTTCTACCATATATTCATCTTGAACATGGAGTCACTGAAAGCCTTAAACTTTTGCCTTCTACAGGTATATTGGAGTAGAATATAGACACACATACACTAATAAATAATAGAGTACTGCATGTCCTCTCTCAAATAATGTTTTTTTGTGATGCATCCCATCTATCAAATAGATAAGTAGAGAACAAATAAAAAATTAAGGTGCAGTCCTCATATTAAAATCAATTATTAAGAAAAAGTACATAAACTGAAATGTGAGATTGGATATACTCTGTTATGTTGATTGCTTTATAAATCAGTTAATAAAACAAATGACCGAGATACTTTGGAAAGTGAATGAGAACACTATTAGTAATTAATTCAGGGCAACAGAAACAAACCAGGACTATACCAGGAAAACTGGCTTGTATAAACACCCACTGTATTAAACTCCCACTAGGTAAGGATTCAGTTAATCAAACAAACATTGATTGAACATTGATTAGAATTAAGTGTTGTTGTAGGCTGCTTCTACATACTACATGTCCTGAGAAACACTGTAGTTTCTCAGGAAATAATACAAACCAACAATGAAATTTCATAACAAACTTGATAAGGCATATGCATTTACATTAGCATCCTTGGACTAATAATCCAACCTTCATTATTATTATTATTTTTTGTTAAATGGTTTATTTGAGATTTTTCTCATTTCTTGAGGTAGGCTTGTATAGCTATAAACTTCCCTCTTAGAACTGCTTTTGCTGCATCCCATAGTTTTGGATCGCCGTGTTTTCATTGTCATTTGTCTCTAGGTATTTTTTGATTTCCTCTTAGATTTCTTCATTGAGCTCTTGGTTATTTAGTAATGTTTAGCCTCCATGTGTTTGTGTTTTTTACGTTTCTTCCCCTGTAATTGATTTCTAATCTCATAGCGTTGTGGTCAGAAAAGTTGCTTGATATGATTTCAATTTTCTTAAATTTACTGAGGCTTGATTTGTGACCCAAGATATGATCTATCCTGGAGACTATTCTGTGCACACTTGAGAAGAAAGTGTAATCTGCTGTTTTTGGATGGAATGTCCTATAAATATCAATTAAATCTACCTGGTCTGTCATGTCATTTAAAGCTTCTCTTCATTTCTTTTCATTCTTTTTTCTTTATTCTGTTCCACAGCAGTGAATTCCACCATTCTGTCTTCCAGGTCACTTATCTGTTCTTCTGTCTCAGTTATTCTGCTATTGATTCCTTCTAGTGTAGTTTTCATTTCAGTTATTGTATTCTTTGTCCCTGTTTGTTTGTTCTTTAATTCTTCTAGGTCTTTGTGAAACATTTCTTGCATCTTCTTGATCTTTGCCTCCATTCTTTTTCCGAGGTCCTGTATCATCTTCACTATCATTATTCTGAATTCCTTTTCTGGAAGGTTGCCTATGTCCACTTCATTTAGTTGTTTTTCTGGGGTTTTATCTTGTTCCTTCATCTGGTACTTAACCCTCTGCCTTTTCATCTTTTCTGTCTTTCTGTGAATGTGGTTTTTGTTCCACAGGCTGCAGGATTGTAGTTCTTCTTGCGTCTGCTGTCTCCCCTCTCTAATCTTCATTAATTTTTGAAATTTGGTTTTGGAGATGATAGACATTAGTACAAAGGATAGGATCAGGTAGGGGGAAAATGTAGCATCATAATACTCCATACTTGCATAGCACTTCAATGCTTTTTTATAATATCTCACTTTAAAATGTTGTAAAACAACCATTAAGACATGTAAACTAGCCAATGTTTTTCCCATTTGGGGCATGAGGAAACCAAGGATCAAATTGATTAGAAAATCATAGTTTGTTAAACAAACTCCTTTAGCCCTGGACAGTGTTAGGTACTTTACTTAGAACTTGACTGATACTCAAAATAACCCTCTAGGTAAATGTTATCACCCTCATTTTTTTTGTATGAGTAACAAGAGACTTACACAAGTTCACATGTAATAAAGGGCAGATCCAGAGTACAAAGCATCTAATTCCCATTATTTCACAAACTGTCACTTGTCCCGCCTAATGTTATAAGTCATTGATACAAAGTCAATGTAAACTTGGGTTTTCTGGCTGCAGGCTCACAGTGTTACACCTTGTTGACTCAGCCACAAATACCTCAGTCACTATACCTTACAACTCACAAATGAGGTCACTGTACCTCATTTTCTGTTAGATATGAAGCAACTATATTAAAATAGGTTGTGTAAGACCAACACATATGGCTTAGTTGTTTTCTTTATTTATGTATGTTACCAGGAAGCTTTTGTTTTTTCTTTTCTTCTTGCCATTGAAGGATTATTATACAGCCAGTATTCAGGTTTCATGGGGCCTGAGATGATAAACTTTGGGTTCCTTCTTTGAAGAATTACACAAAAGTACTGCTACAGATTTAAAGGCAGGGCCTTGGAAGGGACCCGTGCAATTGAGAGCCCTGAAGTTTAAGCTTTTACCTAAAGTTTTATATTAATTAGGAAAACCTAAGCCTGATTTTGTGATAACTGGTCTATAAGTACATTTAAGAATGAGTCTACCACATTTATGATACAGTTTGGCAAACTGGTCAATAAGTTCTGCTAGTTCATGTGTATAATCTAAGATATGTTACCATGATAATGGATGATAACCACTATTTATGTATAATAACCAATATTTATGGCTAATGCCTTTTGCAGTTTATCTATAAATAGAATATGGATTAGCGAATAGTTGTTAGATTTGATGACATCTCACACTTGCCTTATTGTCCCAAACTTGTATCATCTTTGAATAAAATTTCTCCATACCACTCCTATTTGAAAAAAGTGTTATCAATAGTTTGTGAATACTGTTCATAGAAAAGAAAAAAAAGTATTTCTGAGAGAAATAAGAAGTACATGAAAGATATGCATTAAAGAGTAATAAAATCAATAGTTTGTATAAATAAAATCAAGAGGGCTGCTCTTGGGGATGCAAACACAAGTAATGCCTGTACAGGCTTCATTTGTGTCTCTCCTTTTGATCTTAATGCAATGATTAATAGAAAGGAATAATGTCTTGATAAAGATATTGGTAAATATTTGACATTCTTTTCCAAAATCTTTAGAAATCTATTAAACATACTCAGTGCAGGGTTGGGGGGTGAGATGAATTTGGAGATTGGAATTGACATATATACCCTCTTGATACTATGTATAAAATAGATAACTAATGAGAACCTACTGTATAGCACAGCAACTCTATGCAGTGCTCTGTGGTGACCTAAATGGGAAGGAAATCCAAAAAAGAGGGGATATATGTATACATATAGCTGATTCACTTTGCTGTACAGTAGAAACTAACACAACATTGTAAAGCAACTATACTCCAGTAAAAATTAAAAAAAAAATACTCAGTGCTGGCACAATGATGAATAATTAAACCTGCAAGATGGATAAATAGTTAGATGATTTTCATCACAACATTTTAGTTTGTCTTAAAACTATATATTAGTATCTGGAGTTTTAGCACATAAAAATACATTCAGAGATTTGGGGCAATAACATTGAAATTTACCGAAATCACATGGTTATTAAGATTTGCTATTAATGTTTTTTGAATTTTTTTTTATAAGTTCAAATATATATACTCTTGTGGGCACCTTACAGTGTAGAAGGATGGACTTTCATTCATTTGAATCTTAACAACTTAAAAATATGTATTTTTTTTTTGCAAATATATTTGATGAGTAGTAGTATAAAGTAGTACAAAGCAGTAATAGTGTATCAGCATGAATCACTTGTAAGAGCCATTATGCTGGGAGTTAAAATTTAAATACCCGTTTGCTCCAAAGCGTAACTATAAATGAAATACAATAAGCACACAAGAAAAGTTAGTAGCTGAACTAAAAAGGAAGGTAAATACCTTTTGGGGCCAGAAATGGTATAGAAATATTCAAGAGTAAACAGGGAACTTGGGCCACTGTCTGCTAGGCTCTGCATAAGCAAACAATCAGGGGCTGCTGGGGAGTTTGACTGGTGTGGGATAATAAGTACCAAAAACATTATGCATCGCAGAGGACTGGATTTACCTAACCCTGGTAGAAAGTTTAAAAAAAAATAGATGCAGGGCTAGTGCTTATATGAAGCTACAAAGATAAGCTATGAAAGCTGTGCCCCAGTGTTTTGGGCATGTGCCTAGTGGCCCAGTAACTTGCTTCTGTGTTATCTCTAAATATCACCTGGGGACTGGAGCCCTGGGCTTCCAGTTAGAGACCTGTTTCTGCAGTGGGGTAGAGGGAGAGGAGTGATGCTGGGTGGAGGCCACTGTATACTGTACATAAGAAGCAAGAGGGTAAGTGCAAAGACAGAAAACCTTGTCTCAGAATAAGTCTGGAACAAAAAGTCCAAAGCCACATTAAAAAAGCTAATGCTGCCAGTGATAATCAAAAGACTCAACCTATAGATGATTTTGTCCTAATGAAACCAAATACTACCACAATCAGGCCTTTAAAACAAATAGAAAATAATATCCATAAAAATAAGGTAAAATTATGAAAAAAAAACAATGAATTTGGTATGAAAAATAGTTGATTGGAAATATTCACTGTAGTAAAAATACCAGTAAAAAGTTAAATTTAGAAATGGAATAGAAAGAGATTGGTGAAGAGCAGCCTTAAGGCAGTTATGGTAGAGAATTTTCCAAAAGAAAGGAAAGATGTAAGCCCCTCACGATTATAATATTGTGAAATACCAAAGACCTCAAAAGAAGCAGCTTCCAGAAAAAGAGAAAACAGATTACTTTAAAACCAAACAACATTTAGACTGACCCCAGACTTTTCATCAGCATCCATAGATGTTAGAAGTCAAGAACACTTTTTATAAAGAACTAAGATAAAGAACTGTATTTCTCCCTTAACAATACAAGCATGAGTAAAGGTATTTTAAGCATTTAAAATCTAAGGTGACTTATTACTCACCTTGTTATAAGAACTGCTAAAAGTTATTTTTCAGCATGACTGAGACAAACTTGGAATGAAAGAGAGATGTAAGAAATGATGGTGAGGAAATAAGCCAGAAAAATATGGTGGTAAATAAAATTATTGACTGTAAGGTAATGATAACAACTCATTTTGGGGTGTTAAAAAAGATAGAGATAAAATTTTATATAAAATTGACAAGGAAGGTGTTTGAGGTGGGTGTGGTAGAGCACAGTTAAGGGTGGTAAGGGCCTTTTGTGTTGGGAGGAGAGAGATACTTGATATCTCTCTTCAATGTTTTAAAAACATTGAAATATCTATGTTAAAAATTAAAAGGTAATCACAAAAAATATAGAAATACCACCTGTAACTTCTAAGAAATCATAGAATCAAAGAGGGGTGGGTGGGTAGAAAACTTAATCCAGTGAGAGACAGGAAAGGAAAAATAAAAAATGAGAGAGAGAAGCAAATACAAAATATGGTAAACAGGAAACACAAAGCAGATAGTAGAAATACGTACAAATATATAATTAATCATAATAATGTATTTATTAAGTTTACTTATTAAAACGTAAGTGACTTTATTATGGATTAAAAATAAGTACTCCAAACAGCTATATGATGTTTAAAAGAGAAAGACCTTATCAGATAACTTGAAAATAAGGTGGTTGAAAAAAGCAATACCTTGCAAGATAGTAACCATAAAAAAGTTAATGTAGTCATATTCATAGGTAACAAAAGTGGAATTTTAGGGAACGTGTACTAATAAAAATAAAGAGAAAAACAAGTAATGAAAAGAAGAATAAATGTCTTAAAAGTATAAAATTCATAAACTTACATATACATTACAATATGGCCTTACTCAAAATTTGTAAGATTTTTTTGAGTAAAGTTTATTAGATTGATTTAATAAACCCAGAAAGGTTCCTGTACCCAACTAATATAGAATGAGTGCATATAGATATATATGTGTGTGGACATATATTGTTAACAAATAAATACATACAGACTGCACTTTTCTACAACACAACTAAATTAGAAATCAAAAATAAAAATATTGTCAAAATGAAGGTAATAGCAACAAATTTAAAACACACATTTGTAAATAGCTCATGGGTTAAAGAGGTTATCACAATAGAAATTATAAAATATTTAGACCTGAATGACACAATTTCCATTGACAACCTGTAAAATGTAGCTGAAGCCATTTTTACATGAAAATTTATTGTGTTAAGTGTATATAACAGAAGAGATAAAGATTATATATAAGTAAGCAGGTTTCATTTCAAGAAGCTAGAGAGAGAGGAAACAGGTGGAGGAGGGATGTGTTGGTGGTAGATGTGGAAAAAGTAGAAGAAAGAAACTGAAAATAATAGAAAAATAATGAAATAGAACATGAGAGCAAAAATAATGGTGATCTACAAAGAAAACCTGGCTCTTTGAAAATAGTTTAGTAAATGATTATCTGGCATATCACATAACAACCAGTACATTTCAATTTTGGCTGCCTTCTAATTACTGTTCTTTTATTATTTTATTGACCTGCTTATAAGTAGTTAACCATTACTGCTGTTTCTTGAAAAATCATATTAAAAATCAGTTGAAGCTGATAGGATGGGGGAATGATCTCTCCAGTCTACCATGTCTCCATCACTCTCTGTTGCCTCCCTGCTCTCTTTTTGTCCCCAGCAAGCTGTAGCGTGGATTGCCTGACCCCCGGCAGCTTTATTTTCCAACTCCAGCAATGAACACATATTTGAATGACTAACTAGGTACTAGGCAGTGTCTGGGTGCTAAGGATACAGTGATGAACAAGATAGGAATGATACTAGCCCTCAGGGAGCTTATTGCCTAGTGAGAAAGAAAATAAAGCAAGCAAATTACAATGAAGTGCGGAGAGGGGGCAGTCAGACAATACTGTGGGAGCCAGTAGCTAGGAACCCTAACAGATAGTCTAGCAGGGAGGGGAAGCTGAGTTGAGAAAGTGAAATTTAAACCGAATCCTGAAAGGTGTTCATCAAGTATGGTAAAGTTGGGAGTGGGTGAGAATTCAAGGCACAGAGAACAGCATGAGCAAATTCTGAAGGCAAATGAGTGCTTGCACTGATTAGTTTGAACCTACATATGATTTTGGATCAGTAAAGTTGCTCATAACCAAAGTACACACACCTATGTTTTCTAATTGTATTTTGTCAACTTAACTATTCAATTCAGTTGTAGCCTTAAATCACAAATAGAACATATAGTTTAATCATAATAAAACTATGAAATATAATGTAGAATAATAAGTTAGGAATCAGTTCTGCTGTCTATAAAATGAGCAATGATACCTAACTTTAAAGATTTTAGGGCTGGAGATGTAAATGTTAAGCACCTACGTGAGTGCCTTATAAAGAGAAAGCATTAATCCCGGGAGGTTATCATCATTGATTTATTCAATCTTCACAATAAATTGTTGAAGTAATTATTACTCTCTTAATTTTAGAGCTGACATTTAGAGAGGTGAAATCCTCTCCACAATAACATGTGTCATTTTTTTAAGATTTGGCTAAGGCGTTATCTTTCTTCCCTTCTGGGATAACATTTCTTTCTCACCAGCTCCAACAGCACCATGTATAAAAATGAACCCTACACATGGACAGATTGCATTGTAATAATTTTTCTATATTTAAGACATATGAGTACCCTGTTACCCAGGGAACTACTGACTGGAAGGTCTGTGTTTGTCTTATTCATACTAATATAGAGGGCACATAAAGATATTTACCAAATTAAGGTGGAAATTTAATGGAACAGAATATTCTGATTTCAAATTACACAGTATTTTTACCATGCCAGCGATGTCTCACAATAATGTCTATTTTAATAATAAGAACATAATGAAACAACATTTTTTAAGAATCACTAATGCATTAATAATTTTGATAACTAAAAATTTGCCATAGCATGAAGTTTTCCTTATTTCTCATGTGTCTGAAACACAGTTCCCACTTTTGGTGTCCCTTGTTTAATTGTGGTGAAGAAACTGTCAGACAGCCCAAGAATATTTCTTTTCTAAGGATGAGTGCGGTGAATAGTATGTACTCAGTACTTCCTTTGACTTCTTTCACAAAAGGAAGCAAGTTACAAAGAAAATTACATAGAAGCATCTCCTAGAAGGCATGTAATTTGAGGTAACTTACTTTTGGATGCACAAATAACAATCTCTTTCCATTTAAGCATTCAAAAGGTAACCAGACTGTCATATTGCTAATTAATTAACTCAAAGAAACTGAAACCAGCAAAATGAAAACCAATGTATTATTTTTTTAAGGTTTCTCTTAGACCTACACTGATGAAATAGTATCTCTTTAGAAATGACCAGAAATTATGTTTTTTTCTATAATAAAATCAAGTTAAATACTTGCAAAAATATAAAACTCTTATGGGATATGTTGAATACAACTAACCTTTTACAATATATCCTTGAACTAGTGGAGATATTCTGAAATATCCAAGAAAACTTTGTCATGATTCCCCTATAATTTATAGTTGCTATTGCTTGGTTTATAAGAACAAGTAGAGTAATTGAGGAAGAAATATAGCTACCAAATATTTGTGTTTATTTCCATTAAGTACCATTTTAGAAAGTAAGAAATATTTAAATGAGAAAAAGGATACTCTCAAATTAGAATCAGTAAATATCTTTGCATTTACCATGTTATGTCCTTTTCCATTTAGAGAGCACTGCATAATTATTAGAAAATTATACTGTTTCTGTCTCCAGAACGTGAGGAGGCTTGGGGGAATATTACATGGCCCCTCTCTGTGTCTCAGTCTTTGCATTTTAAAAATCAGGATAATTTCTCCCTTGCCTCAAAATAATATGAAAATTATGGGGGAAATGTTAGTAAAGTCAATATGGAGTGATGAAAGAAATGCACTTTCCAAATGAGTGAAAAGTCAGAAATCACAGGGTGATTATACAAGGAAATCTATTTAAAATGTTCCTCAAGATTATTCACTTACAAATAACCTATAAATAACCATCCTTTTGTATCACTGAGGAAGAACTGCGTGTGTTACTCATTTGTTGAAATGAGTAACTATCACTGGAGTTCAGGAATTTTGAAATTCATCAAAATCTTGCTGGAAGCCTACTATGTGGTAAAATTCTACTGTGCCCTGGCATTCAGAGAAACCCTCAGATTAGGTTTACATGTATTAACTCATTTAATCCTCATATTAGCCCTATGAGATAGATAATTATTAACCCCACTTTACAGTTTGAGGAGACTGAAGCATGGAGATGTTAAAACACTTATTCAATACTGTACACCATGAGAATGATGGAGGTCATGACTCAACCCCAAGAGCATAATTTTAAAGCCAGACTTCTAAACATGTTGCGTTTGTGATGAAGTTTACAAAATTTCATTCAAATATTCAGTTCATCAGAAACTACCAAGGTTGATGCACCCTACTATAAAACTAAGGGGGAAAATCCAGTGCAATAATAATTTACAACTAACAGAACAAAACATTGACTCATCTTCAGTTTATGAGTCCATTTTTGCTCACCTGTTCAAATTACTGTTAAGTACATTTATTTAGTTTTCAATTTTAATTTTGAATTTTTTTCTTTTCTAAAATTTCTTTTTTTTTAAAAACAAATTCAAGTTTCCTGGTGAAATTCACATTCTTATGTATTTTTTGTACATGTTCATTATAGCTATTCTAAAGTCTATCTTTGATAACTACACTTACTGGATTATGTATGCATATCTTTATGTTTTCTGAGTTATTGGCAGTTCTTAGTTCTTAGTTAATGAGAAGCCTGGGCTTTTTTGATCAAAAGCCAGGCCTCGTATATGAAAATTTGTAGATGTTGCAGTTGACTTATTATCCTCCACAGAAGGTTCACCCTATCATTTGGGAGGTAGACAGGAGTGAGACCTTATCACCTTCATCTAAATCAGGCTGGGTTACATGTCTTCCTCTGGTTTGCCCCACTTGCAGAGTACAGCCCTCCAGAAGTTTCAGCTGTATGGTAAGGTGTTTACTAGGACTTTTTCTTCTTCAACTACTCCTGTACTCCAGTTGTTTCTTCTGGCCTCTCAGAGTGCAGAAAGCTCCCTTCTGCTTTATAGAAATTTGTTTTGTTTATAAACACTCTGTCTCTCTAGTCCTAGAAAATTAGCTAAAATCTCTCTTTCTGTCTCTTCTGAGCCGTGGTCATCTATCTACAAGATTCCTCACTCTGCTAAGAAGTGGCGAACTCCCTCAGGGTAAAAGTAACTCCTAAACTGTCACCTCACTTCTCTGCTGTTCCCTTTTTTCTGAGATCTTGGCTCCTCTAGTCAGGCTTACTTCAGAGGGTCTCCAGTGCTTCCAACATATTTTTGAAATGTTATTCTTCAAAAGCTAATCTATCATAACCAGAAGCAGATGTCATAAATTATCTACTGAATGCCTATGTGCCAGGTTAACGCTCACTGCTGGTTATACAATGGTAACGTGTTTCTAAAAATATTTAAAACAAATAGTTAATAAGTTATATGTGTGTGTTTTTATATATGACATATTCTATGACTCAAGAACTAATGTTCCGCTAACATGGAAACGTGGCACATGCGGTAAATGGTTTCATTAATAGCATACACGGTATGATACAGGAGCTTAGAGGAGGAGCATTTAACTTGGACCAGGGCTGGAGTAGGGAAAGCGAGTCAGGAATGCTTCCTAGAGGACCTTAGACAGGAATGTCAAAGATTGAGAAAGAGTTAGTCAAGCATAGATTGCCATCGGCTTGACCCAATATAACTTCTAAGTATGCTAATACTTAAAATGTACTGCTTATTTCTATTAAAAGCACAAATGGATTGGAAACATTAAAACTATGTTTGAGGATGTAAAAGTTAGCTTAAAAATGTTAACCATGCCAATTGATTTCTCCGTAGGTGTTCAAAGCAATGAATATCCCACAAATCAGGAGTCATTTTCTGCCTCCCCCAGAAAAAATGCCTGAAGCCTATTCTGCAAAGATTGCTCTTTTGGGTGCTGGGCCTGCAAGTATAAGTTGTGCTTCCTTCTTGGCTCGATTAGGCTACTCTGACATCACTATATTTGAAAAACAAGAATACGTTGGTGGTTTAAGGTAATGCCTACATTTATTTCATGTTCACAGTGTCAAAAATGATGGGGTAAAATGATTATGAACATTGTTGGTTCGTAATCGTATAGGAACTTCAGGCTCACAGATGGTATTTTAAGTGTTCTTTTTCCAAATGCTCAAATTTTGATTTCATTATTCACTTTAAATTTGCAGTTGGCTTTAAGCAATATTTATTTTAAAATTTCTCTGTCTAGTTCTGTGAATTTAAGAGAAATCTCAGCAAAATATTTTATGAATAGAGGAACCAATCATATGAAAGCTTATTTTAGGACTTCCCGGGCTGTCCAGCAGTTAAGACTTCACCTTCGAATGCAGGGTGTGCGGGTTCAATCCCTGGTCAGGGAGCTAAGATCACACATGCCTCACAGCCAGAAAAACCAAAAAATAAAACAGAAGCACTATTATAACAAATTCAATAAAGACTTTAAAAAAATGGTCCACATCAAAAAAATCTTTAAAAAAAAAAAAAAAGAAAGCTTATTTCACCCCTGTGAATCTTTCCTTTAATGGCGATATATATATGTGAAAATTATGCAAATTAGAGATGGGGAAACCAAACTCCACAGAATATTGGATGATTCATTTTGTTGTGTACACAGACGTGCTGTCCTGGTCATGTATTTTCATTCTCCAGTCTCTTTAAGTTTTGCATTTGATTATAATTATGTTAGAGTCTACTAAAAATGTTCCATTTTAATGTACATTTATGCAGTGTTTATCTCATAGATACCATATTATTATTTACTATTAATCAACATCATTATTAAACCAGGATTCAGTCACATAATCATTTATTCCCATGAAGATTCATACACTGAAATGGAAAATATTCACTTTGTATCTGATTTTCAGAAATTCATATTAAGCTTAGAAATTGGATGGAGTTTGCTTTATTTAAAATAAATGGAACTCTATAGAATATACAATGAAGGAAAGGCAATCTCTTCAACGACTGATGTTGGGCAACCTGGACAGCTTACATGTAAATCAATGAACTTAAAACACTCACGCCATATAGAAAAATAAACTCAAAATGGTTTAAAGACCTAAATATAAGACATGACACCATACAAGTCCTACAAGAGAACAGAGGCAAAACATTCTCTGACATAAATCTTAGCAATGTTTTCTTAGATCAGTCTCCCAAGGAAAAAGAAATAAAAACAAAAATAAGCAAATGGGACCTAATCAAACTTAAAAGCTTTTGCACAGCAAAGGAAATCATCAACAAAACAAAAAGACAACCTATGGATTCACAATGAGGAAATGGTGTTTAGGTGAAATAGATTTGGTCATAGAAAATATTTTGAGAACATGTGTCATGTAACACAAATTTAAAGTGTGGTACCTTCGCGTAATAAACTAAAGCAAAGTTCTATCGGAGTATGAGCATCGTGCTTTAAAAAGAATGGAAGGAGGTTGTTACTGGTTAATTCCATTTAGATGAAAGAAACATGAACATATAAGAACGATTATTTTTTTAGCTTATCTGGGCATTCCACTAATTGTACTAAAGGATTTGTGGCCACAAGGAAGATTTCTTTCAAAACTTTAGATTGTTAAAAGAGCACATATAGAAGAATGATAGTTTGTTTTTATAAGTACAACAAACTTGGGAAGTAACCATTCCAATTAAATTCCATCTTCTGTCCTTGTATCCCCTTTCTCAATACGCAGTCTTGAGGGTAATCTCCCTCTGTCCCTTTCTCCCTCCTTCCTCCCTTCCTTCCTTCCTTACTTTTTTATTTATTGATCTCCTACTATGTGCTGGTCATTGTCTCGGGCCCTAGAGATACAAAGGTAAATAAAGCAAAGTGCCTGTTCTCATGGGGCTTGTATTCTGGTAGTGGGGGGGTAGACAATAAAGCAACAATAAACCAAATATAGAGTATGTCAGGTGTTTATAAATGCATGAGGGGGTTTCAAAAATGGCAGTTTAGTGCTGTCCCTAGAGCATTTGATATATGGAATAGATAATTCTTAAAATATGGTTATCCTCTAGTCTGTACAATAAAATAATCTTCAAAGAGAATTATGTCATAATTGGTGATTATAATTATTTTTATTCACTCCCATAAAACAAAATATTAGCAATTAAAACAAAATAATTTCAATATTAAAGGTATAGTTCACAGTTTCACTATTTTAAACCCAAGTTAAAAACTTCTGGTCACACAAAATGATAGAATTGAAGTAGATTCATGTTGCTTCATGTGTTATCATTTTATCAATCTCAGATCAACTGTTTAAACATTGGAATACGTAGTCTTGCAGGGGTGGAGACACATGCTGCCTATGGCCGTTGGAATGAGGAATATGCTTGTAGGTGAATCAGCATGTGCCAGTGGTTGCTGTTTAACTGGAGTTCTCCATATTAACTGTTCTGTAGAACTCAGTTTATTAATGAATGGGTAATAAAATTGGGATTATTTAAAGCTTACACATCTTTTTAACATCTTTATTGGAGTATAATTGCTTCACCTTCAGTAGTTCAGCTGGTAGAGCGGAAGACTGTAGACCTGACACATGTGGATATTTATTTTAAAAACATTTATTACTAAAACTCTGTAGCAACTGTAGCCATTATTTAGAATTTAGATCCACCAAAGAGTTTTTTGGGGGGAGACAGTGTTTAGAATATCACTGACTTGTTTAGAGTTACCTACTCATGGTGATAATACAAAAAGGCTTATTTTTGTCAGTTTCATAACTTTTTAAATCGTCTAAAAACAGTGTACCTCCTTATTGCCTGCACCTGGACTTGGTGTGATGTGGGTAAGAGAATAGAGTACGAGTATAGGGTTGAGCAGCTCATAGGAAGGAGTTGTCTGAGGACATATGTTGGGGTAGAGGAACCAAAAGTTTAGTTTGGGGTATAAAAAATTTGAGATGCCTATTAGACGTCCAAGTGAATATAAAGGTCTGGAATTTAGGTTTGAGGATAAAAATGTGGGTGCCATCACATATGGACGTCATTTAGAGCTCTGAAATGAGGAGGAATTTGCCTGGTATCTGGGGTGGTAGTGTTCCTGTTAAAGCCTGCTGACACCCCTCTGCTCCATTGCCCATCCCCTGAACACAGCATGTACACTTTTTTTTTTCCCCTCTTCCCCATTCTGTTCCTCCTTCCTTACCATTTTCCTCATCTTGGGATGCCTTCACTTGTCTGAAAGCTGATCATATGTCACATTTCACCTGATTATCTCATCTTGCAATAAGCTAATTCTCCTTTGAAACACTCTCGTTCACATTTGGTATTTGATACTTGTCACGTTGTACCATGAGAGTGTGTGTGTGTGTGAGTGTGTGTGTGTGTGTATCGCCCATCTGTCTGCTGACCTCATCCATTGGTGAATATAATTGTGTCATGTTTATAACAATCAATATACCTCCTTATCCCCTGCCTACTTGATTATGATCAAATCTAACTCTTTTTAGTATCTCACATTACTCTTATTTCCTATAGAAGATGCTTGGAAATGTGATTCTCACACATTTATTCATAACACATGTGCTAAGTAAGTGTGGGCTACAACGCTTTCAGGGCAGTATGTGATTCTAAGCAGAGCTGCTCAAGCCCTAGCAGCCTGGCATTCCATTTGCTCTGCTGGCTACTTCAACTTTCAGAGTTATACTTCCTCCTTGCTCTGGTTTCTTCTTGCTAGGTTGAGAGTGTTCTCCTTTCTTTCTGGTCAATAGAAAAATTGTTCCTGCTTCATTAACCTGCTGTTTCAGAGCCATATCTTAAATTAGAACCATTGACCTAAACTAGCATCATTTTTTTTTACTTACATATCATGTACTTCTATTCAGAACCCATAAAAATCCCAAGTCAGAGGAAGGTACTCAGCCTCACAGTGTATCTGTTTGTATTTAGAGGCTCACCTTGCTGTAGTTGGTTTATTTAGCTAGAATTTTTGCTTTCGTGTCTAGCCTTTTGAGGACTTTCATCAGATTCCAATGTTAGTCCATTTTCAGTCTCTCCTCTGCAGACCCCCAGGCCTATCAAGACTGGGTGTCTGTTTGTGCCTACTTATGTAATCCATACTATTTAAGAATTTTTCTCCTTAGCCTCGGAAGGTACAGGGAGGAAAAAAAAATATCCTCTATCCTCTTAGGTCAGTAGTTGCCTTGTGAAATAAACTAACATAAGACAAATTAAGGAGAAAAACAGTGTTTATTAACACATGTATTGTACATACATGTGGGAGAACTCAGTGATGAGTCATTCAGAGAAGGGGGGTCAGAACTTGAGGTTTATGTACCATCTTTTTTTTTTTTTTAAAGATAGATTTTATTTATTTATTTTTGGCTGCGTTGGGTCTCGAGTGCAGGCTTTCTCTAGCTGCGTTTGGGGGGGGAGCTACTCTTCATTGCAGTGGCTTCTCTTGTTGCAGAGCATGGGCTCTAGGCACATGGGCTTCAGTGGTTGTGGCACACGGGCTCAGTAGTTGTGGTGCACGGGCTTTGTTGCTCCACAGCATGTGGGATCTTCCCGGACCAGGGCTTGAACCCGTGTCCCCTGCATTGGCAGCCGGACTCCCAGCCACCTCACCACCAGAGAAGCCCCTATGTAGCATCTTAACAAAGAATGATAAATTTGTGGAGAAGTGACAAGACAAAGGAAAAGGGGTTTATGCTTTTAGGGACAGCAAACTGTGAGAAGGTAAATATATGGGGGAAACTAATGGAACATAAGAGTTATTTAGTAAAGCTTGTAATGTAAATTCCTCTTGGTGCCCATCTTTGGTCTGGTAAGGGTCTACAACTGTCTCCTGGTGATTAAGAGTTTTGCCCTTCTTGGTACAGGAAAGGAAGACACACCATTGCAAATTTATGTACTGCTTTTTGGCAGATAATAGGGGACCGGAGAGCTTTTCTTGTATCTGTTTCTTCTTAATTATCTTCAGCTCAAAATAATCCTGTGCTGAAGTGGCATATTTGGAGGGGCATATTCTGCTACCCTACAAAGGCAGAGTCCTGTGTGGTGCCCAGAGCATTATGATAACCGCTGAGGTAGTGTGGTTGTCCAAAGATCAGCTTAGGAGGTTTTTCTCTCTTACCCTATGCCCTAAGTCATTCTTATGTATAATCTTACACCCTAACTAGATAGAAAGCTCCTTTAATATAGGAGCTAATATAGATTTTGTACTGTTCAGTACTTTGCATTTTCTATAGCACTGAGATGAGCATGGTGCCTTGCTGATTGATGTATGGAAATTAATTGAATAATCAAGTTCTTAAGTCACCAAAGAATGAAAAGACTATAGATGTACTTTGGAAGACCTTGCACTGAATGATCCAGAAAGTTCATCTTCAACAGTTATTTATTTATTTTACAAATCAATCTCTATAGTGCTTGGATATAGCTCTTTCACTGAATGTACTACATTCTGTTGTAATGATCTGTTTATATATCTTTGCTCACAAGAATGAGAGCTTATTAAAAGTGGTAATTTGGTCAAATTCACCATTAAATCACTGCAGCTAACACTGTACCTGGTACTTTGTAAATGCTTGTTGGATGAATAGATGAATGACTACATGAATTGCTGTATATTCATGAACATATGTAGCCTTTTTATTGCTATAAGATATTGAAAAGTTATTTGAACATACCTTTAATACTATGTATGAACTATTAACTCTTGAAGTGATTGTATTTGAAGACAGAAAACAATGAGCACTGATATCAAGTAGGATTACTTTTTAATGACTGAACCCTTTTGGGACACATTGCTTTCATAGAAGATTGTTTTACTGTAAAAATATTCTGTAGATCACATTACAGAACTTATTCTGTAATGTCCTGAACAGCATGATAATACAAAGTTACAGATTTGAATTTGAACAAGCTAGAGGTATAGTTATAGAATATATATGTGTATGTATATATGATATGTATATTAAACACTGTATACTTTCAAATTTCTGGGTTTTTTTAGATTTTTTCTTAGGAATTTATAGAAGTGTTAGTAAATAAATCAACTAAATACTGTAATAAACTTAAAAGTATAGGCCAATTGTCTACTCACTATTTGTTTTTTATTGTTTTTATTTATTTTCCACATCAGTTTCTACTGTTTCTCTTGAAACCCATATCATATTCTGTCATGCATATAAAAATGTGGATGTCCTCACACTCACATTATGTGATATGAAAATACCCTCAGAAGAGATACTTATTCCTTTAATACTGATCAATAAAGATATGTTGCATTTTTTAAATTGGTGATTTTCCCACAAATGCGTCTCGTTTTTCTTTTCAGTATCTCTGAAATCCCTCAGTTCCGGCTACCATATAATGTAGTCAATTTTGAGATTGAGCTTATGAAGGACCTTGGTGTAAAGGTAAGTGAAAAACATAACACTTACATGTGTATTGCTCCAAAAGAAAGGAGTAAGCGCTACACTAAAGATTAACAACAAAATGTCACACACTTTAGGAAAGAACAATTAAAAGCTACACCAGGCAGAAGCAGAAAGATGCTTCTCCTTGCTTAGGGCATTTGTCTGTCTACTGTCTGAATGCCACTAGCCTGGAAAAGGGCAATCAATAGTTCTCATCTGGCACGCCTGCATGTGATTAATTGTCTGTAAGAAACAAATTCCTAAATTGCTTTAGGGGTTCAGTGCAGCTAATAGAAGGATTTGGTTGCTTTAATCACGTTTTTTTCATGCAAGTTTTGTGCATTCTGAAACATTTGTATTTCACAAGTTGGAACATAATTTCTTACAGAGGTTTATTTTATTTACTATATGCATAATGTCAATAGTGTTAATGTGATAATCCTTTTTTAACATAAACAGTTACTCAGCAAGGTAGAAAGCAACAGCTCTGTATTTTTAATTGTTTTGTGAAATAAATATTGTGTTCTTTTAAAGATGGTCAAAAAATTAATACATTTTACTTTCGTAATATAGCTTTAGATATTCCTATTCTTTTGTATTATTTAAGAGTATCATACTCTGGCTCTTCACTTGAACATATTGCTATTTTTATTTCAAAAATTTTACCTTTCTGTAATAGGTATAAGATAATACATTAACAAAGTACTATGATTTACATAATACATTCTGTAAGTACATATGGGAGCTATTTTGAAAAGTACAAACTATTTATGGCTCTTGCATTTAGAAATAAAAATTAAAATAACCAATTAAAAGGGAAACACTCAAAACAGTATTTTGTGCATTTACACTTATAATTACATCTTATTTGGCAATGGATAGGCGATGAAACATTTACACATAATCACCAAACAAAAAATCTTATAGCAAGTATGCCGTACAGATGTGCACAGCTTTATGAAAACAGAGTTCAAAAATAGTGTTCAAAATAGATTTAAGGGTGATTACTTGCTTTATATAAATACATTCTGAGAAGTCTGTTAAATGTATTTCATTTTGAATGCAAGTTCTTACCTAAATCTCATTAAATAAGAACATGATTATTGAGACTTCAAACTAATATATTAAGTGATACTTCAAATTGAAGATGAATCAAAAATTAATTTGACACCTCTGAATTCATCTTATAAGTAATTACAAAATTGCATTTGATTTTTACCATACCAGATATATTGCATAAATTAGGGCATACCCATTTCTCTTACTAGGAAACTCAAGACATAATAGTAGTCGATTCACTGAGTGCCAGAAAACGTACATTTCAGCTACAATTATGACACTTTCTAATTTTATAGTCAGATAACCTTGACAAAGTCAATTAATGTCCCTTGCCTTGGTCAATATTTGTTCAAAGGTAAAAGTATGCTACTACAGTTTGTGTAAAATACAAACATATCTGCTTATATATGCCTGGAAATATATGTGCTCTGGAAATGTATAGAATCTGATAGTATAGATTGCCTTTGGGAAGGTGTAGGAAGGACTTTATCACCATTTTGTACATTTGAATTTTAAACCCTATGAATTTATTAAATTATCAGGAAAGAATTGGAACCTGAATTAAAGAGAAGGTTAATACTGTCTTGTCCATCACTCTGAGGAGAGACAGTAATGAGGCTCTTTTTCAGCTTTGAGGACTTGCATCCATTGATGAAATGCTTGCATCTTTTATGACTTATCAACTTTATCCATGAAAGGATATATATTTTTAAAAATATTCTACACTTGTTACGACATTTTCCTCATCACCAAATTCTTCTTATAACCTGCCTTCCGTTTTTACCTCTCAACTAACACTGTATATTTTAAAGTCAAAAATAATTTCCTGGCAATGAAACAAATTTTTCTCTGGGTTTATACTGTTTGGCTCCTGTGCAGCATGTGATATATTCTGATATGTATGCATGCATGTATGTATCTATGCTCATGTATGTATGTATTTTTAGCTTTCATGATCTAGCATTATCTTGGTTATTATCTGATTTTTTTCTCTTTCTAATAGGTTTGTTTCATTTATTTGATAAATAATTACTGAGAATTTACTTTTGCCTAGAGGTGTGCTAAGGACTTGTCTAGAACCATCTTCCTTTTGAACTCCAGTCCTGTAATCTTAATAGTTTAATGAACACATTTATCATCCAAATAACATACACTCATCATATATAAACTTAGTTTAATTCATCATCTTCCCTCCCAACTGTGTTCTTCAGCTAAATTTCTTGTTGAGTAATTTCAATTTATTTCATATCTAATAGCTGATAGATTAGTTCTTGTTTATTCTAAGATGAATTTTTTCAGTCAAATATTGTGTCACAAAAAAACCCTCTATTTGTATGTTATATATATATATTTTTTTTTCTTCCACTATTTCATTGTCACTAGTATGTTATAAAAGTAGTAATGCATGGCATCTTTTCTGAGCTATGAAATAGTATTTGTATCATATTGAATAAATGTTTTCATTTTCTAGACTTAGAATAGTAAAATTTTCTAAGTTATTTTGTTTTATTTTAACGGAGGAGGGGTGTTAAATTTTTTAATTGCCCCTTTTGAAAGTCTATGTTCAGATAATGTATTGAGTTATATTAATCTTTGCATTTCTGGAATGTATACATTTGCATCATGTTTTATTATATCTGTACATCTAGAACTAAGTTTTTTCTATGTGTTTTTTTTAAAAATTCTTTTGCATTCAATGCACTGAATATTAAAACTGTAAATACAGTTTTAATAGCTTCTGTTGCTCGCTTTATAGAGTTTCAAAGCTACTGAAAGTCTGTCTTTGTTTTGCTTTATTTTTTATTTGTTATCTTTGCGAGTTTTGGCTATGTTATAGATTTTGGTTATAGAGTTATGCTAGCTTTATAGAAATAAATTTCCAAGCATTTCATTATTTTATTATTGGTAAGAATATTGTCTTGATACTTATATTTTTGCTAAATTTAAAAATTTTATCCATCTGATTTCAGTCTTTTTATGAGAAACAGAACATTGATGGGGTTTTTTGTTTTTGTTTTGCGGTACGCGGGCCTCTCATTGTTGTGGGCTCTCCCGTTGCGGAGCACAGGCTCCTGACGCGCAGGCTCAGCGGCCATGGCTCACGGGCCCAGCTGCTCCGCGGCATGTGGGATCTTCCCGGACCGGGGCACGAGCCCGTGTCCCCTGCATCGGCAGGCGGACTCTCAACCACTGCGCCACCAGGGAAGCTCTGTCTTCATAATATGAACAAAAATATCTGAGATATCTTTCTTGATAAATTTTCTATATCATCTTGTTTGTCATTATGTTTATTTGCAACGAGCATTTCCATCATTGTAGGATGTTATTGAAAACAAATATGAAGTCATATTTTGTCTCTACTGGAAGGCGAGAAACATGTGCATTAAGAGCCAACAAAATAATTTTGTGTCTAAAAAGAGATGAATTTAGTTTTAAAATTATTTTATCTTATTTTCTATGTTAAAGAGTCTGGAAATACTTGGTCTATTTAGCCAGATTTTCTATCAAAAATGTGAAGAGCATGTACATTATTATCTGTATTTTTTAATAATGGGTGCCACATAGTTCATTTCAAAAAAGTGTTCCACGCCGAAAAGGTTGTAAACCTTAATCCTACATTAAAAATATTATTATATGTATGAAGACATATTATGGACGCATAAAGAAAGTTTCTGTCAAGTCCCGGAGTAGATATTAGGTGGAACTTTGGCTCAGGGCTTATTATATTCAGCCCTTCTATTGAAATAGTAATAACTCTTACACTAAGCTTGATGTGGAGCAAATTTTATTCTCAATTTAGCTGGGATGTTTGAGTACCCAGGCATATATTATTAAAGCCATTAGAGGGAGGTTAATATATGCTATAAGCCATATCTAAGAAAATTATGACAGAAATATTACATATATAAAAAATATGGGAGAAAAGGGAGCAAAAACACAAACAAAATGCCCATAACATGATTTTTCTAACATCATATATATTTAACAAATAATCTTAGGACTTCATCGTATATCAGCCACAAAATGTTTTGATGTCTGTTAGTTGTCATATAATACCAGTTTTAAGTTTTACACGTCTTGGTCCAATTTCCTAAGGCATAATGTAAGCAAAATTTTAACATTTTGTCAAAGAATCTCCTGTTCTTTCTGAGAGTGAGTTTTGGATTTGATGGCAAACGTTTGGGGGTTTTATGCTTTAGAAAAGGGAAATTTGACTAGATTCCCCAACATAGGGAAGAGTCCATGTGCTTGTCACTCCACTGATTATTGTTACTATTGCTTTGTTCTCATTTGCACCATGGAGCTACTTACTGCACAGTGATGGTTATTCTCCCCCTGTCCCACAATGTCTGACTACAGTAAGTAAAGTCTTACTGGTCCCAATCCCAGTAAATTAACACTAGGAGTAAAGCTACTTGTCTTTCCAGTTTTCGATACACAAAAGTCTAATTCAACTTTTTTGCTTCCTCAGTTGCACGCTGTTGCCTGCTAGGGTGGAAACAGACTGAGAAACGCAAAATGCCTGTGCATCCTTTCTGTACGTTACAAATTCAGGGACATGTTCACTCTATCAGGGTGGAAAAATTGGAAGATTTTCAATCCTGTTTGATAAATCACATAACTCCACTACTCAGCTACACACACGCACACACACACACACACATGCCCACAAACACTACCTCAGGAAGGATGGGAGTCTTTCTTCAATTTTTTTGCTGAGTCAGTTAGTAAACCAAACCTAAAGTCAAGTATTCTGAGTATCACTTCCACTGATAGACCCATTGGCAGGGCACTCCACTGCTCACCTTTGGAAATTGTAGTATTATTCAGTTTACTAAAATTTTATTTAGAATATTTGAACCTGTAGTTTTCTTTTATGTCTAACCTTCATTGTATATTGGTATTGAGGTCATTTCAAAAAATAAGCACTAGAACTTTTTATCTTTCTTTATGATCAGAAATAGTTTAATAAAAAATCTACTCTTTGAAAAATAAAGTAAAATTCTAAAGCTTCATTATCCATTACTTTTAATAGCATCTAACTCTACTAACTCTAATAGTAATACCCACTATTAGATACTTAGTATTAAGTACTTTTAATAATATGTGTTTTTTTAATTGTCCAGTTTATTTTATGGTATTTGATATGTTCCAGAGTTCTGAATATTAGTTGTTAATCTCACCTTGGTTGTCCCCTGGTTGTAAACTTTCAAATGGTTCATCTGCCAATAAAATTAGAACTAGTATTTTAGTAAAACAAAAATGCCCCCCTGTGTTATATCCAAAGTCATTTTATCCCCCTACTTTCTCTTTGTTTTCTTTTCTTTGCACTTTATACCCCAGAAACACTACATTTTCAAGTAGTTCTCCACATGCAGTATGTTGTTCTGTGCCTTTGAGGATGGTGCTGGTTCTGCCCTTCATTCTCAAGAGACATTAGAGCATAGCTTTTACATGTGCTGGTTCTGCAATTAAACTACATATTTGACTTTGGTAAAGGTTGTCAAAGCTCTCTTGTCCCTTAGTATCATCATCTGTAAAATTAGAAAACGATATCACTTCATAATGCTATTGTGTGGATGAAAGAAGTCCATCTATGCAGTATTTAGAAGAGAGTCTTGCACTTAGTTAGGTACTCTATGCAAGTTAGGTGCAATTATTGCTTTAATGGGTAAACTTTGTTCTTCTGCTATGAATCAGTTTAGAGACTTTTGTTTTTAGGAACATGTTGACTTCAAAACTCAAACCTACCAGATATTGTGCTTCCTTATTTATAATGGTAAAGGAGTGCAAAATCGCAGCGAAGTCATGTATTTTAGAGAGTATATACTGGCACATACCTGAGAAGTAGACCCCTTTACTTCACTCAAGTGGCTAGTCCCTGATCTTCATAAGGTTCATCTTCTGCCCTGTGGAGGGCAGGCATATTAAAGTCTCCAGCATACTAGCTACCCCTTGCTTATGCTGTCCAACCTGCATGATGTTCTCAGTGTAATGGATCACTATGATGTCTGTGGTATGGCCAGATTGTTTCGGATTATACATATAATTACAGAAGAGAGTTGACATATTCCTGAGGCAAACCTGTAAGTGAATATTCTTATCTTTCCCCCATGAATGTGAACTGTTTCTGATCCCTTTTCCACAGAAACATGATGAAAAGTGTGCATTCATCATTATCAATGGCTACGTGCATTGTACCTGTGGCCTTACTAATCTGCAATAATACCACATCTGTCACAGACACTGCAGTCAGGGCTTCACTTTGGTCAAGCCTGCAGGAGTTGACTGTCATTCTCCAGAAATCATCTAGTCTCAGCAGGGCCAGACTGGGAAATGAAACAGAAGTATAACATGGACCACCACCATCTTTCCCTATCCCACCGACTCCAGGCTATCATTGTGGTTGATTTACTCTCTCGACCAGGGTTTCAGAAGTTTTCTGGCCTTCCCAATATTATAGCTGTAATAGCTCTTACTTTGCAGACCAGAGACCCAACGTGGGGATTATTTCTACTGACATGTATAACAATTTTTATTATACACTTGCAGACTTGGGAATAACCACTAACTGGGTCTGTGATCCCCTTAGGCCCACTGTGAACCAGACTTTATCCAGGTTCCATTTTTCACCTTATCACTGTAGGTCCCCACTCTTCAGGTATCAATGTCAGTGAAGAACCTTGTCCAGGGTCCTTGAAATGTGTGATTATGCCCCCTTCCCCAGTGTACAGTTACCTGGGTAAATGGCTATAATTCCCTTTGGAGAAGGAATAGAGAAATCATTATAGTATTTACTTGCCAGGATGTTTCAGGGTCTTTCTTTCTAGGGACCTGACCACCTCTTCAGTCAGCAGGTTCAAGATCTGAAAATAGGCTCATGTCTGGAATTAAGCAAAGTACTGTGATTTTTAATAGAAGTATCTACCCTCTGACTCCTGACTTTACTCATCTTCCCTCAAAAGTATCCCCTATCAAAATCCTATCCATTTTTTAAGATGGCTTTATTGACAGGGAACTATTTTCAATATCTTACAATAAACTGTAATGGAAAAGTATTTTAAAAAGAATATAGATACACACACACATATATATGTTTAACCAAATCACTTTGCTGTACACCTGAAACTAACACAATATTGTAAATCAACTATACTTCAGTTTAAAAAGGGCTTTATTGAAATCCCACTACCTCTCTTTTTTCTCATCTATATGACCTCAGCCAAAATGAATTTCTCCATCCCTTGAGTTCTTGTAGACATGTGCTGATCACACTGTGTTATTTATTATACTTATTTCTGTACATCTTCTGCACAGATCTTGACTGTACATTGAGGCAGAAACTGTGTCTCATTTAACATTTTATTCTTTAAAATGCCCCACATAGTGCCTTGAACATACTAATTAAGCTGTGAAAATTTACTGACTTGATTTTAAATACACTAGCTTTTCTTGTGGTACTTAATTAAAAGGCAAAAATGCATTTAGCTATTAAGTAAAACATGTTTGTTCTATTTATATACTATTTAGTATACATAAGCCTATATACTAAAAGACAAAAATATTTTCATATCTATATGTGGAATTATATATATGTGTATACGGAGTTTTTATTATTTTCGATGTTAAAGATTAAGGTTTTAGTCATTCAAATGCCCAAATACAGTTACAGAAATGTTTTTTCTTACAGATAATTTGTGGTAAAAGCCTTTCAGTGAATGAAATTACTCTTAGCACTTTGAAAGAAGAAGGGTACAAAGCTGCTTTCATTGGGATAGGTGAGTAGCTTACTTTAAAATATTTTTCTTTATAGTATTTTTTTACTTCCTGATAATATCCAGAAGAATAACTACCTTCAGACATTTTCATGTTAGAAGTTGTGTTTGTTCAGGGAGGAGCAGACAGAAATGAATGGCCAAAGAAAATTTCCGATTTTGTAAAGCGTTGCACTGCCTCACCTCATTATGGATTGACTTTGGCAAGACTGTCTTTATCTTCCCATTCTCTCACCATACTCTCATCACCAGCGAACATCTAAGAAGCAAAGTGTTTTCAAGTCATGCCACAGAAGCTCAGAATTTGGGCTTAGAAATATCTTGATGCTGTAGCTTTCTCTTTATGATTAAACAAATTGGTTAAATTGATATTAAAGGAGAGAATTAGCTCATTTTCTTTTTCTATTTTTTTCAATATTTTCTAAAGACTTTTCATATTTGGCTGAATTTTAAAGATGTTTAATCATAGTTCTGAATGTCACATGGACAGTGTATAACTGCTAAGGCAATTAATGTATCTTATGGTTCCATATTTTGCCTAAATATCCCACGGAGATTGAGTTTTCTAATACTCTTCCCTTCCATTTCCTGTATACTGAGAAACCAGAAAGAGCAAATGGTTCATTTAATTTATTCTTTGTCTCATGAACTTTGTATTTATTCTCTTATATGATCATACTATGAACAATTATGGCACATAAACTAAGTGCATCCTCATGTCTTTTAGTTTGTCTCCTCTCTAGTTCACATTCTCTGAATAGGAATGTCTAATAAACCTACACAGAGGTGAAAACTGTTCCATCTCTTTAAGTAATCACACACTGGATAACATTTCTTTTAGGGCTCTCTTTTTTCATAGTGTTTCTGGAGTAAAATAATCAGGAATGCTTTACTATCTACTAAATTTTCTTATCAGGACGGTTCTCTTACTAGATAATTGATACCAAGTTTAAGACCATCTCTGTCACTCCCTTTACTTAGATGAAAAATTATGAAGAGGAAGATAGATTTTCCTGCCTTCTAGCTCCTAAATATATGTACTGAACCTCCTTTCTTTCAGAAACTTGAGTGCCATTGTCAGCAGTATTTCCCTATGTTATCTAAGTACAATAATCATGCCTAGATACAAAGAGGAAAGAGAAAATATCTAGGGATATATTCTCTAGGTTCCATTTTTAGTGGCACTACCGTTGATTTTGGTTTTACTTTACAACATTACATTTGTACTGAGAATTTTACTTAAAGAAATTGGGCAAGTATTTTTTGATGTATATTCTACTAAACACCAGTAAAATTGGATCAGTAAGTTGCTGTTACTCTCAACAAATGTGTATTAAAAAATGTTTGGTTAATAATAAATGAAAAATTTAGTCAGGCAATAGCGCTGAAACATTGGCAATGTTTTCAAATAGCTATTTGAAATTCACCACTGTGGTTTCCTACAGCAGTTGTATGTAAAAGGTATATTTTCTATTAATGAAGTTGTATATGCTAATGCAGTTTAGTGTATCTCTATGAACTTTGTCTACAAACAATCTCCGTACTGTAGAGACAGGGGCCAAATAAATAACCAATACATTGAAATATCACCAAATTAATTGCTCAAGAAGCAAATTATAACAAAATTTGGAAGAGCTGAATTTTATCACTCTGAGTGTTTTCAGCCATAGAGATATCTTCCATCTGCAAGAATCAGGAATGTTTCAGAGTTTTCTTTTCTTTTATTCCATTAAGTCCCCTTGCATATGTTATTTGATAGTGCTACATCCCATTCACAATACTCCATTTGACTCTGCACTGAGGTGTGAATAAAACATTTAATGTGAAGTCCTTTCATATTTATGTTTCTGTGCATTTTCATGCTGAGAAGTGAATCTTTTGACATTTTGGTGTAGTGATGTGTAGAATGCAGTTATGTTCTATTTCAGTATTTTGTATGAAACGTATACAAGAAAGTTTCATTTTGCCAAAAAAAAAAAAAGGTTCTGTGTGTAGAAGACAAGTAGCCTTATTCTCCAGGAAGTATTTATTTGACACTCTTGACTGCCGAGTTGGGAATTTGTGACCTTTCTATTACCATATAACTGCCTATTACTTAGGCAACCTCACATCCTTACATGCTTTTGTTCATTCACCATGCTTCTATGTTGTAATTAAACTTCACTCACTTTGTTTATCTACTTTTTCCCACTCAGTATAGAGGAGTACATTTTGGAATAGGAATTCTACATTACTTAGGATATAGGTTTGGCCACTTTAAGAAAGGAAAATAATAGAGGCTTAAACGAGATATAGGTTTAGTTCTCTCTCATTTTAACAGTATGAACCATCTTCAACACCTGAGTTCCATCTTTAGTTCTGAGGTGGCCAATATTTCCACATTCCTGCTAACAAAAATTGGAAATAAGGAAGGGGACTCCTTTCCTTTTAAGTTTATGACCCAGAAATTGCACATATCACTTCTGTTTGTATCTTATTGTCTACATCTTTGTCACATAAACATACCTGGCAGCAAAGGATGTTGGGACATAAAGCCTTCAGCTGGGTGGACATAATGCTCCATTAAACTTCTATTTCTATAGAGAAGGGGGATAATAGATATAGAGAGAGGAAAAAAAGAGGTCTCTGCCATACATGTGCATCATCATTTTTATCTGACACATGGAAGCCTTATTGAGAGAAATCAGTAAAGCAGTTAATAGCAAAGAAAAAACTCTTGGAACTTAGTTCTTACATGCTGGTTACATAGGTCACTTAATGATAAAAGAGTATTTTCTCCTTCTGTAATTGGGAATACCGTATTATAGCTCTTCTATATTTATAACTACTGTCTTATCCTATGTTAGTTTCTCTAAAAGAAAAAAGTTATTTTTTAATTAAATATGACTTATTAAGGATAGCTTTATAAATCCATTGCATTAACAGAAGTGTGTTCTCATGTTTCCTGATTTTTTAGTATTGTGTGTAATATTGCTGGTGAAAACTTGCTCACTTTTAGCTTTTTCCCTAACTAATTCCAGAATCCATTAAGGGAATTATCTCATTGTGTGTACATCATTGTGAGACTGAAAGAGTACATCTCTTTACCCATGAGATGTTTAGTTTTTTTCTAAGTGAAATAAAGGTAAGTGAGATAAAGCTCTGTGTCTTATTCAAACTGGATTGAGTTGTCTTTGAGATAATTGGTATTTTTTTAAAAGACTGTAAATTTTGGGTATTTTTATTGAAATAAAAGCACCGGCACAGTGTGTTACTATCAGTGTTCAGAAGTAGAGTTTTAGAACATCCTCTCTACGATGCGGTACGCGGGCCTCTCACTGTTGTGGCCTCTCCTGTTACGGAGCACAGGCTCCTGACGCGCAGGCTCAGCAGCCATGGCTCACGGGCCCAGCCGCTCCGCGGCACGTGGGATCTTCCTGGACCGGGGCACGAACCTGCGTCCCCTGCATCAGCAGGTGGACTTTCAACCACTGCGCCACCAGGGAAGCCCTGTACGAGGTTTTTTCAGAGTATTTGATGGCTTTCTTTGGTTGATATTGAAATCAATATAATGATTTATAGCCATCATTTCTTATTATTAAAATATGAGCACAAACAAATAGAAAATATCAAAAAGTGTGCTGCATATTGTTGTGGTAAGTGTTATTTTGCGAAAAATGTTTTTCTATCATATGTGTATTTGTTTTTGTTGTATGTGCTTGCACATGCATACTGCATTATATGGAAAATGTGTTTTTAAGATGCGGCTTAATAGTCAATGCTTGAAAGCCACTGCTATACGTTGTAAACACCCTCAAGTACTAATTGCTTTTTCCCCATAGTATGCCCAACATCTCTCAATAAGCAACTGTTGAGTGAATTAAATAAGTATTGAGTGACTACAATGTTTTAGGTATATATATTTTTTAAGTTCTTTGGGTGATTATATTCTGGACCAATCTAAGCATCACTGTTCTAGGTGACTGAAGAATTGTATCCTTAATCTTTGCTTCAAAGGAGCCTATTTCCCTTCCCATTTCTGATTGTCCATTTTATGGTACTTTACCTCTTATATTCTCACAAAACATGGCAGTGATGAAAAGGCTAAGCAAGCATGTAAGGGAAAGAATATCCACTGAGACACCCTCAGAAAAATGGTAATACTTTATAGATTCTTCTGACAAAGTATTTTTTTTTTCTGAATTTTTGTTTTTAATACTTGAGAGAGGGAAGGAATTACGGGGTGAATACCAGTAAAATCCATAATTACAGTCACAATAGATACAAAGGGAGCAGAGGCTGCAGGAAGATATTATAGAGCTGAATAGTCTCTGTCTCACTCTGTGAAGCATACAGAGTCTCTCTCTCTGTATGCTTTACTTGTGTCGATTCTTGAATTCACTTCTCACTATCACTCTTCGCCTTCATCACTATTCGCCTTCATCACTATTTGCCTCTCTTCTACTCCTTAGCCTCCTAACCAGTCTCTTTGGCCACCATTAAACACACAACAGAAATAGTGATCTTTCTAAAATTAGATCTCATCATGTCATTCCCTCATTTAAATCGCCCCTACCCTCCACCCAATTAGCTCCCTGTTTCTTTCAGGATACAGGAAAAACTCCTTAAAATAAAACTTTCAAGGCTCTTCATGATTTATTCACAACTTATGTCTTTAGTCACTTGTTAAATTGGGTGTTGCAGACATTTGAAATGTTTTCACTTTTACCTCATCTCAATTTTTTTAACTTGGTTTTTGGACCTGGTGTTGCTTGGACCCAGAACTGTCATTATTTTCATATTTGAGTTCTTCCATATCCTTTTTTCTACTTCGTGGAGTTCTCTTTAATTGTGACGATCCACTCCCTACCTTCACTCTTTAGCCTGGATGAATGAAGCCACTTCCTTACCAACAATCCTCACACCATTATGTCCCTGTTCCCTCTCTGGATGTTCAGATCAGATTTTAGCACTTATTTCCATGTATTATAATTGACTGGTTACATGTTTGTTTCCGCCAGTAGAAGTTAAACTGTTGTAGGTCGAAGAGTCTGTCTGCCTTACTCACTGATAAATCTTCAGTGTATAGTGTAGTCCGTGTCACATACTAGGAAGTCTATAAATATTTTTAAACTGTTGATTTTTATGCAACCGTTTTGACTATTTGCCAAAATAAATTGATAGGATGTTAAAATATGTTGGCAATTCTGGGGTATTATAATATTAACCAAAAACAAGGAGAAATAGCCACTACATAATTTTAAAGTTGGTATTACACTATAAATGAAATAAACAAGTAGGAATAGTGATATGACTTGTGGTAATAATGCTAGTAGTAGCAGTATTAGCTAAAATATTCCATTCTCAATTTTTAAAATAATTATTTATGCCATTAACTTTTAAAATGGCCCTTGAGGTAGATATTATTAACTCCATTTTATGGATAAGAAATTAAGATTAAGCAAAGTTAAAGAAAACAAGTAAATGGCAACCAAAACATGGAAAGTGAGTTATATAGAGAATGTAGGAAAAATGTAATAAATGCAAACATCCATACTTTGACATAAAAAGTTGTTTCAGGGGGACCTACAAGGTGGCGGATGAGTAAGATATGGAGATCACCTTTCTCTCCAGAAATACATCAGAAATACATCTTCATGTGGAACAGCTCCTACAGAACACCTACTGAATGCTGGCAGAAGACCTCAGACTTTCCAAAAGGCAAGAAACTCCCCATGTACCTGGGTAGGGCAAAAGAAAAGAGAAAAAACAGAGACAAAAGAATAGGGACGGGGGCTTCCCTGGTGGTGCAGTGGTTGAGAGGCCGCCTGATGATGCAGGGGACATGGGTTTGTGCCCCGGTCTGGGAAGATCCCACATGCCGTGGAGTGGCTGGACCCGTGAGCCATGGCCGTTGAGCCTGCGCGTCTGGAGCCTGTGCTCCGCAACGGGAGAGGTCCCAACAGTGAGAGGCCCACATACTGCAAAAAAAAAAAAATGAATAGGGATGGGACATGCACCTTGGGGAGGGAGCTGTGAAGGAGGAAAAGTTTCCACACACAGACTTCCACACAAGTCTCTCCTTTCGTGGGCGGAGACTGCGGGTGGCAATGGGGGAAGCTTTGGAGCCACGGAGGAGAGTGCAGCAACAGGGGTGCAGAGGGCAAAGTGGATAGATTCCCGCACAGAGGATCGGTGCCGACCAACACTCACCAGCCCGAGAGGATTGTCTGCTCATCTGCCAGGGTGGGCGGGGTCTGGGAGCTGAGACTCTGGCTTCAGAGGTCAGATCCCAGGGAGAGGACTAGGGTTGGCTGTGTGAACACAGCCTGAAGGGGGCTAGTGCGCCACAGCTAGCTGGGAGGGAGACCAGGAAAAAGTCTGGATCTGCGGAAGGGGCAAGAGACCATTGCTGCTGGATACGTGAGGAGAGGGGATTCAGAGAACCACCTAAACGAGCTCCAGAGACGGGCTCGAGCCGCGGCTATCAGCACAGACCCCAGAGATGGCGTGGGACGCTAAGGCTGTTGCTACAGCCACCAAGAAGCCTGTGTGTGAGCACAGGTCCCTCTCCACACTGCCCCTCCTGGGAGCCTGTGCAGCCCACCCCTGCTAGAGTCCCGTGATCCAGGGACAACTTCCCCGGGAGAACACATGGCGCGCCTCAGGCTGGTGCAACGTCACGTCAGCCTCTGCCACCACAGGCTCACCCCTCACTGTGTACCCCTCCCTCCCCTGGACTGAGTGAGCCAGAGCCCCCAAATCAGCTGCTACTTTAACCCCATACTGTCTGGGGAGGAGCAGACACCCTCAGGCAACCTATATGCAGAGGCGGGGCGAAATCCAAAGCTGAACCACAGGAGCTGTGCGAAAAAAGAAGAGAAAGGGAAATCTCTCCCAGCAGCCTCAGGAGCCGCAGATTAAATCTCCTCAATCACCTTGATGTACCCTCCATCTGTGGAATACCTGAATAGACAACGAATCATCCCAGATTGAGGCGGTGGACTTCGGGAGCAACTGTAGACTTGGGGTTTGCTTTCTGCATCTAATTTGCTTCTGTTTATGTTCATCTTAGTTTAATATTTAGAGCTTTTTATCACTGGTAGTTAGTTTTTAGCACTTGTTATCATTGGTGGATTTGTTTATTGGTTTGGTTGCTCTCTTCTTTCTTTTCTTAAAATTAATTTTTTTATTTTAATAATTTTTTATTTTAATAACTTTATTCTTTTTCCTTTATTCATTTATTTATTTTTCCCTTTTCTTCTGAGCCGTGTGGCTGACAGGGTCTTGGTGCTCCAGTCGGGTGTCATGCCTGAGGCTCTGAGGTAGGAAAGCCAAGTTCAGGACATTGGTCCACCAGAGACCTCCCCGCCCCACTTAATATCAGTCAGTGAGAGCTCTCCCAGATATCTCTGTCTCAACGCTAAGACCCAGCACCACTCAACGAGCAGCATGCTCCAGTGCTGGACACCCCATGCCAAACAACGAGCAAGACAGTAACAGAACCCCACCCATTAGCAGAGACACTGCCTAAAATCATGCTAAGTTCACAGACATCCCAAAACACAACACTGTACACGGCCCTGCCCACCAGAAAGACAAGATCCACTCCCACCCACCAGAACACAGGCACCAGTCCCCTCCACTAGGAGCCTACACAAGCCACTGAACCAACCTCACCCACTGGGGACAGACACCAAAAACAACGGGAATGATGAACATGCAGCCTGCGCAAAGGAGACCACAAACACACTAAATAAAACAAAATGAGAAGACAGAGAAATATGCAGCAGATGAAGGAGCAAGGTAAAAACCCACCAGACCAAACAAATGAGGAGGAAATAGGCAGTCTACCTGAAAAGAATTCATAGTAAAGATAGTAAATATGATCCAAAGTCTTGGAAATACAATAGAGAAAATACAAGAAACGTTTAACAAGGACCTAGAAGAACTAAAGAGCAAACAGACAATGATGAACAACACAATAAATGAAATTAAAAATTCTCTAGAAGGAATCAATAGCAGAATACCTGAGGCAGAAGAACGGATAAGTGACCTAGAAGATAAAATAGAGGAGAAAACTACCACAGAACTGAATAAAGAAAAAAGAATGAAAAGAATTGAGGACAGTCTCATAGACTTCTGGGACAACATTAAACACACCAACATTTGAATTATAGGGGTCCCAGAAGAAGAAGAGGAAAAGAAAGGGACTGAAAAATATTTGAAGCGATTATAGTTGAAAACTTCCCTACTATGGGAAAGGAAATAGTCAAGTCCAGGAAGTGCAGGGAGTCCCATACAGTATAAATCCAAGGTGAAACACGCCAAGACACATATTAATCAAAGCATTAAAAAATAAATACAAGGAAAAAATATTAAAAGCAGCAAGGGAAAACAACAAATAACATACAAAGGAATCCCCATAAGGATAACAGCTGATCTTTCAGCAGAAACTCTGCAAGCCGGAAAAGAGCGACAGGACCTGTTTAAAGTCATGAAAGGGAAAAACCTACAACCAAGATTACTCTACCCAGGAAGGATCTCATTCAGATTCAACAGAGAAATTAAAATCTTTACAGTCAAGTAAAAGCTAAGAGAATTCAGCACTACCAAACCAGCTTTACAACAAATGCTAAAGGAACTTCTCTAGGTACGAAGCATAAGAGTAGGAAAAGACCTGCAATAACAAACCCTAAATAATTGAGAAACTGGGAATAGGAACATACATATCAATATTTACCTTAAATTTAAATGGATTAAATGCTCCAACCAAGAAACACAGACTGGCTGAATGGATACAAAAAAAAAGACCCATATATATGCTGTCTACAAGAGACCCACTTCAGGCATAGGAACACATAAAATCTGAAAGTGAGGGGATGGAAAAAGATATTCCATGCAAATGGAAATCAAAAGAAAGCTGGAGTAGCAAGTCTCATATCAGAAAAAATAGACTTTAAATTAAAGACTCTTACAAGAGACAAAGAAGGACATTGCATAATGATCAAGGGATCAATCCAAGAAGAAGACATAATAATTGTAAATATGCATCCAACATAGGAGCACCTCAATACATAAGGCAAACACTAACAGCCATAAAAGGAGAAATTGACAATAACACAATCATAGTAGGGGACTTTAACACCCCACTAACAGCAATGGACAGACCATCCAAAATGAAAATAAATAAGGAAACACAAGCTTTAAATGCTACATTAAACAAGATGGACTTAATTGATATTTATAGGACATTCCATCCCAAAACAGCAGAATAAACTTTCTTCTCAAGTGCTCATGGAACATTCTCTAGGATAGATCATACCTTGGGTCACAAATCAAGCCTTGGTAAATTTAAGAAAATTGAAATTTTATCAAGTATCTTTTCTGACCACAATTTTATGAGAATAGATATCAATTACAGAAAAAAAATCTGTAAAATATACAAACACATAGAGACTAAACAGTACATTACTAAATAATCAAGAGATCACTGAAGAAATCAAAGAGGAAATCAAAAAATACCTAGAAACAAATGACAATGAAAACATGGTGACCCAAAATGTATGGGATGCAGCAAAAGCAATTCTAAGAGGGAAGTTTATAGCAATAGAATCCTACCTCAAGAAACAAGAAAAATATCAAATAAACAACCTAAACTTACACCTGAAGATTAGAGAAAGAAGAACAAAAAAACCCCAAAGTTAGCAGAAGGAAAGAAATCATAAAGATCAGATCAGAAATAAATGAAAAAGAAATGAAGGCAATGATAGCAAAGATCAATAAAACTGAAAGCTGGTTCTTTGAGAAGATAAACAAGATTGATAAACCATTAGACAGACTCATCAAGAAAAAAAGGGAGATGACCCAAATCAACAGAATTGGAAATGAAAAAGGAGAAATAACAAGTGGCACTGCAGAAATACAAAGGATCATGAACAATTACTACAAGCTATTATATGCCAATTAAATGGACAACCTGGAAGAAATGGACAAATTCTAGGAAAAGCACAACCATCTGAGACTGAACCAGGAAGAAATAGAAAATATAAACAGACCAGTCACAAGCACTGAAACTGAAACTGTGATTAAAAATCTTCCAACAAACAAAAACACAGGACCAGATGGCTTCACAGGCAACTTCTATCAAACATTTAGAGAAGAGTTAACACCTATCCTCAAACTCTTCCAAAATATAGCAGAGGGAGGAACACTCCCAAGCTCATTCTATGAGGTCACCATCACCCTGATACCAAACCAGACAAAGGTGTCACAAAAAAAGAAAACTACAGACCAATACTACTGATGCACATAGATGCAAAAATCTTCATTAAGATACTAGCAAACAGAATCCAACAGCAGATTAAAAGGATCGTATACCATGATCAAGCGGGGTTTATCCCAGGAATGCAAGGATTCTTCAATATATGCAAATCAATCAATGTGATAAACCATATTAACAATTGAAGGAGAAAAAACATATGATCATCTCAATAGATGCAGAAAAAGCTTTCGACAAAATTCAACACCCATTTATGATAAACACCCTCCAGAAAGTAGGCATAGTGGGAACTTACCTCAACATGATAAAGGCCATATATGACAAACCCACAGCCAACATCATTCTCAATAGTGAAAACTGAAACAATTTCCACTGAGATCAGGAACAAGACAAGGTTGCTCATTTTCAACACTGTTATTCAACATAGTTTTGGAAGTTTTAGCCACAGCAATCAGAAGAATAAGAAATAAAGGGAATCCAAATTGGAAAAGAAGAAGTAAACCTCACTGTTTGCAGATGACATGATAGTCTACATGGAGAATCCTAAAAATGCTACCAGAAAACGACTAGAGCTAATCAATGAATTTGGTAAAGTAGCAGGATACAAAATTAATGCACAGAAATCTCTTGCATTCCTATACACTAATGATGAAAAATCTGAAAGAGAATTTAAGGAAACACTCCCATTTACCATTGCAACAGAAATAATAAAATACCTAGAAATAAACCTACCTAAGGAGACAAAAGACCTGTATGCAGAAAACTGTAAGACCCTGATGAAAGAAATTTAAAAAATGATACAAACAGATGGATGGATATACTATGTTCTTGGATTGGAAGAATCAACATTGTGAAAATGACTCTAATACCCAAAACAATCTACAGATTCAGTGCAATCCCTATCAAACTACCAATGGCATTTTTCACAGAACTAGAACAAAAAATTTCACAATTTGTATGGAAACAAAAAGGACCCCAAATAGCCAAAGCAATCTTGAGAAACAAAAGCGGAGCTGGAGGAATCAGGCTCCCTGACTTCAGACTATACTACAAAGCTACGGTAATCAAGACAATATGGTACTGGCACAATAACAGAATTATAGATCAATGGAACAGGATAGAAAGCCTAAAGATAAACCCACGCACATATAGTCACATTATCTTTGATAAACGAGGCAAGAATATACAATGGAGCAAAGACATCCTCTTCAATAAGTGGTTCTGAGAAAACAGGACAGCTACATGTAAAAGAATGAATTTAGAACACTCTCTAACACCATACACAAAAATAAACTCAAAATGGATTAAAGACCTAAATGTAAGGCCAGACACTATGAAGCTCTTAGAGGAAAACATAGGCAGAACAGTCTGTGAGGAAAATCACAGCAAGTGGCTTCCCTGGTGGCGCAGTAGTTGAGAGTCCGTCTGCTGATGCAGGGGACACAGGTTCGTGCCCCAGTCCAGGATGATCCCACATGCCGCGGAGCGGCTGGGCCAGTGAGCCATGGCCACTGAGCCAGTGTGTCCAGAGCCTGTGTTCCCCAACGGGAGAGGCCACAACGATGAGAGGCTCGTGTACCACAAAAAAAAAAAAAAAAATCACACAAAGATCCTTTTTGACCCACCTCCTAGAGAAATGGAAATAAAAACAAAGATAATCAAATGGGACCGAATGGAACTTAAAAAGTTTTGCACCGCAAAGGAAACCATAAATAAGATGAAAAGACAACCCTCAGTATGGGAGAAAATATTTGCCAATGAAGCAACTGACAAAGAATTAATCTCCAAAATTTACAAGTAGCTCATGCAGCTCAATATCAAAAAAACAAACAGCCCAATCCAAAAATGGGCAAAAGAGCTAAACAGATATTTGTTCAAAGAAGATATACAGATTTCTAACAGACACATGAAAGGATGTTCAACGTCACTAATTATTAGAGAAATGCAAATCAAAATTACAATGAGGTATCACCTCACACCCGTCCGAATGGCCATCATCACAAAATCTTCAAACAACAAATGCTGGAGAGGGTGTGGAGAAAAGGGAACCCTCTTACACTGTTGGTAGGAATGTAAATTGATACAGCCACTATGGAGAACAGTATGGAGGTTCCTTAAAAAACGAAGAATAGAACTACTATACAACCCAGCAATACCACAGCTGGGCATATACCCTGAGAAAACCATAATTCAGTAAGAGACATATACCCCAATGTGCATTGCAGCTCTATGTACAATAGCCAGGACACGGAAGCAACCTAAGTGTCCATCAACAGATGAATGGATAAAGAAGATGTGGCACATATACAATGGAATATTCCTCAGCCATAATAAGAAATGAAACTGAATTATTTGTAGTGAGGTGGACTGACCTATAGTCTGTCATACAGAGTGAAGTAAGTCAGAAAGAGAAAAACAAATACCATACGCTAACACATACATATGGAATCTAAAAAAAAAAAAGTTCTGATGAAACTCGGGGCAAGACAGGAATAAGGGCACAGACGTAGAGAGTGGACTTGAGGACATGGGGAGGGGGAAGGGTGAGCTGGGACAACGAGAGTGGCATTGACATATATACACTACCAAATATAAAATAGATAGCTAGTGGGAAGCAGCTGCATAGCACAGGGAGATCAGCTTGGTGCTTTTGTGACCACCTAGAGGGGTGTGTTAGGGAGGGTGGGAGGGAGATGCACAAGGGAGGGGATATGAGGATATATGTATACTTTTAACTGATTCACTTTGTTATATAGCAGAAACTAACACAGCATTGTAAAGCAATTATACTCCAATAAAGATGTTAAAAAATAAATAAAAATAAAAACTAAATAAACAATTAAAAAGTGTTTCAGATGCAATGACTGAAAATCAACAAGTTAACTGATGACACCTGTTTACATGGATGAGTCCGGCTTAAGGATCTTGAATATGGGACTTAATAATCTGCAAGAATTAGGCTTTATAGTTAAGATCACTTTTCTCGTTACTACCAATTGGTTTTCTCCCATTACTGTCAGAACAGAATGTTTTTGAAATGTGATGAAGCCCAAATATTGTAACAGTGGAAGAAGAGATAATTACAATTAAGAAAACCCATGGAGAGATTATGGTGTTAAATTTGCTATAGTGTGACCTTTAGTTAAATCTCCTGTGCCTTCTTAGAGCCAGAATTCTTCTCTATAAAAGTTATTCTTAATTAGCTTCTTAATCAGTAGTTTCTAAATTATACACAATCATGTATACTTCCTATTTGTTTAGAAGAAAATGAAATAGGTTTTTAGACCACCCATTTAACTTCTGTCTACAGATAAAAACTGAAGTTGTTTAAGAACTATGCACAATTCTGAATAGATTATTTTAAAATAATAAACGTGTCTTAATTGTAAGTGAGAAAAGGGCATGGATATTTTGCCAATCCACTTTTTAAAATTTGTAATAATGTCTAATCTAGTGTCACTTGTAAGTACTTGGGTATAATTGTTAGATGGCTCCCAAGAATTCAGAAATGAGGGAAATAGAATTCCAGCTGAGAGTTCATTAAATCATCACTTAATGAGTTCAAGCAAAGCCCCCAGAAGGAGATAAAATAGATGTAGGGCAATTAGTCTTTGATCATATTAACATTTCTATAGAAAGTGCATCTTAATCTGCAGAAGTAGGTAATAGGGGCTGGTCAACTTTCCAAGCACAGAAAAAGACAAAAAAAAAAAAAAAACTGAGGAAATATTGGCAGTGTCTCTTTAAAGGCACATGAATCAATGAACCTGGAGTTGTTTGAGCCCCTATCATGAAGATACATAGTAAGTCCATTTTAAAGATCCCTAAATCTCCTTGTTCTGATTTCAAGTTCACCAAGCTGGTGCTGATTCCTAAACAGTTTGATTATATTAGGAGACCATACTAATCATGTTGGTAAGAGTAATCCTGGTCCCTAGGATGGTTATCACTGCTTCTCTGAGTAATGTGATACTCTAATTTGAAGAACTCTCCACCTGAGATAACACTACATAAAATAAGCTATAAATGTCTCAAACATTTTTTGTGGCTGTCAGTGCATTCAGAATAAGTCCAATTTTCTTAGTATGACTTTCAACTGGTTACCATAGCTGTCCAAATATACCCCTTTTTCCTTAAAAATACACCCCTTATTGACCTCTCCCACTACCAGATCTCTAGCCATTCCTCAAAAGTAACCTGTACTTTTATAACCGCCATTATACCTTGGCTTATACTCTTTCCTTTACTGAGAAAAATTTTCAGTCTGTCCCCGTATGGTAAAGTCAATACATATAATATTCATCTCAAATGGTACTTCCTACATGAGACTGTCATACTCATTCTGCTGAGATAAATGTTCACTGTATGTTCACACATAGCAAAATGTTTTATATGTCATTTATAGGACTGAATTTAGTTTTCTTCTTCTTATTTTTGGTGTGTGCGTATATCCACTTCTCTGCCCCATGCACAAAAACGCCATATTAAAAACCTGTGCGAACTGAGATTAGTTTTTTAAATCTTTGTATTTTACAGTTTCAGCACATTTCTTGACACAAAGTATATCAGTACAGTTTTTTGAAGTAAAATAATTGGAAGAGTGAAAAGAAAAGAGAAATAAAGGAAAAAATGAAAAATAGCATCATAACTTCTTGAGAAGTTTAAAGCTATACTTGATCATTTAACTTTTTTAAAATTCATGTACTTTCCAGGCATCTTTTTTTTGATGAAATGCAAAGACGTGTTCATGGTTTTGATTACCCACTCAAAGGCAATAATTTAAAAATTCTAAATGTTATAGTGAATGTCGTTCTTATGCTTATCTCTATCATTTATCAAGTATTACACTGCTAAATTGAATATTAGGGGGCTTTTGAGCATTTTTGGTAAAGGCAAAGCTATTTGCTTGAGGGTGTTTAAGAAGTGTTTTATGATGAAGGTGGTGATACAGGAAAAATTTTTTTTTTTTTTTTTTGTGGTCCGCGGGCCTCTCACTGTTGTGGCGTCTCCCGTTGCGGAGCACAGGCTCCGGACGCGCAGGCTCAACGGCCATGGCTCACGGGCCCAGCCGCTCCGCAGCATGTGGGATCTTCCCAGACCGGGGCAAAAACCTGTGTCCCCAGCATCGGCAGGCGGACTCTCAACCACTGGGCCACCAGGGAAGCCCCAGGAAAATCTCTTTTAAAAAATGTCTTTTTCTGCTGGTAGAATTCCTGGAATATTGTAGGTGCTCAATAAATATCTACTGAATTAACCATTTGTTTAATTAAAACATATTGATTGCTTTCATATGGTAGCCAAAGAGGAAGTAATTTATTTAGCAAGAGGGTTATTTTAAAATATCCTGTAGCCCATGTTCTTTTTATTAAAAAATTGTAAAAGAATGTAGATTATATTTTAAAATATTGAACATATCATTGGATTTCTTTGGATGGAGACATGGAGAAATTTTTATTATATTTCTCTCTATATATTTTATGAAACGAAAATATATTGCACTTACTGTAGTTGCTGAAATTAAAGAAGCACATTGTTAAAGCACTGTTTTTTTAGCAGTTCCCAATGGCTTATGGCCAATGGTTACATCTTTTGATGGGTGAAATCATCATCTGAACTTGGAAGGGGATATTATTGAACATTCACTATGGGCAACACGATGGATGTTTTTAAATGTACTAATCATCTGATAGGTATGGGTTGTCCTCTACAGGTAGAATGTTGATGTCGAAAGATAAACTTCAGGATAATTAACAAAATTAGAAGTCACTAAGATAGTGGATATTATCATAGAAGTATTAAGTAATGCCACAGTACACAACCTCCATCCCCAACCCCTCAATTCAATGAATTTGAAATTCACAACTACATCAAACACATGTGTACAAAACATCAGTGATTTCCAATTAAAGTTGAGGCATACTACTAGATAGCTTTATTCATACTACAAATCACACAACTCTGCATATCTTACCCTTTTGTAAATCACTCTATGTAAAAGTTGGTAAAATAAGGGAGTCCATTATACACAATGAAAGAGAGATTAATAAGAGAAGCATGAGAAATGATATGGAAATGGCAGAGTTGGTGTGAGTTAGAGTAAAGTAGGTATATTTCTACATATGCTTTAGCATTCTTTCTAGAGATACTTTTTCCGTAGAATAGAAATGAGAAAATTTGCAGGCTAATTTGTGTCTTATTTATCACTTATTTCCTATTTATACAGGTTAGGCTATACCATCTTTGGCTAGCAGCACTATATCAAATGAACTAATATTCTTTTCCATGGACTTTTAAACACCTTCTTTGACATAAATGCTTTAAAACAGTATGTTCTAAAGCAAGACAAGTGTTTTGAAGAGGAGGCTTCATTAAGACATTGTATTTTAAGTAATAACATCTATTTTAGAAGCAATTCAATTGAAATTTATACCAAATCAGTTTTTCTCCAGATCCTGTCTTTGAATCGTTTAAGGGGCCTCCAGCAAAATCATGTTCTGAATTCCCCAAGGCTCTTTGGTATGACGTAGATTTATTTAAATGAATAAGTGAAAATCAATGGGAGAGAACCTAGTTTGTTTACTCTTTCTTAATTTCTTAAACTCATATTACTTCGTAATATTATTTATGAGGAAAACAATACTTCATGATTAATTTATAACTATTTCCTCAAATAACATAAACCTTTAGAGTATATTTTTAAGCATATTTGCCATGGACATTTAAGAAAACAATTTTAAAACAAAATTTTGATTTATTTACTTATCTCAAAATATGTGAGAAACTTGATGTGTGTTATCTTCTGATTAGCCATGCAGTGCCTCGTGGTGTGCAGATGGAAAGAACATTACACATCAGAGGCTCTGTTCATCAGAGGCTCTGTTCACATCCCCCACCTCCCCAAACAAAAACTTCCACGACAGAAAATTAACAGATGTTCACTTTGCTTGTGTTACTGAAATAAATTGTGCATCCAACTCTTAATTCATGTTAACTTTGGAGAAGATATTGATACTGAGTTAATCAGTCAAAGATTATGTCAGTACATCTAGTTTAGTGGAAAAAAGTCATCTTAAATGGAAACTTGCTTCCTTGACTCTTTAAGTTCCTATTTTGTATTTCTCCTCTTCCTTTTTTTATGTACATGATGGTTTTGTTTTTTGAACCTTAATATTTATACTTTACTGATACATTTATCAGTGCCAGATTAATGTATTTTAAAATTGACTGCAATTTAGTATCTCTATGGTTGTTTCCCTTTTACTGAAAGGAAACAGTCTTTCTTTTGTATTTTATAAAGACCATACCATAGTCAGGTGCATTGCCACTGTTCTTATTCCTTTAATCTTACCATTGGCTGCTCATATTTCAAAGTATATTATTAAACTTCTACCATATGTGCTAAGGATTATAGATTACAAAATAAATTTAAAGGGTTATGATTCATTTAGAAAAACAATAAAACTACTTTAATGCAATTAATAAATAAGAATTGTGTACATATGAATGTAATATATATAGTAGCTAAAGTTCTTGGAGTATTGGCTGTATTCTTTGCATAAATTATTTTAATTATCTTGAAGTAATTTTGGATTGGTATTATTGGTACTTTCGTTTCACACATACATAAATTGTGTCTAAAAGAAGTTAAGTAATTTTCTTAGTACTAGAACCTAGATTTGAATGGAGGTCCATCTGAAACCAAAGCTTTACTCTTAACAAACACAATAAGACGGCGTTGCTCGTATATGGTTTAAACTTTTTAAATTCATTTTTAAAAATTGTGGTAAAATGCACATAACATAAAATGTATTGTTTTAACCAGTTTTTACATGTACAGTTCAGTGGCATTAAGTACATTCACTTTGTTGTGCTACCATCACTACCATTCATCCACAGAACAATTTTCAACGTGCAGAACTGAAACTCTGTACCCTTTTTTTTTTTTTTTTTTTTCCAGGCAAGACTTTAATGGGGCTCCTGAGCGAAAACAAGTAACTAGTTTCTCTGCTCATTCACTGAGGTGGGGCTAGCTGGTTCCTTATATGGGGTGAGGGTAGGGGTGGGTCCAGGTGTTGGGTCTGGAGGGGTGGTTTAGGGGGTCTGTCCACCCCTTTGGTAGTGTTGTGTGCACGGGGCATGCAGAGTACTCTGATTTTGTTCTGGACCCCCTGCTTTTGCTCTCAGCTCTTCAGAAGTGGCAGATGGGTTTTTGGTCTTTTTGTATCTTGTTGTCCATAATTTGCCCCAACTGTGCATACATGCACTTATTTTTAGTCCCTTATAGTTTCTTTGAATTTTTTTTAACATCTTTTTTATTTGTAGATATTTTATTCTTTTTGTTGCAATGGTAAATGACTCTATACCCATTTAACAACTCCCTATTCTCCCCTTCCCTCATTCTCTGGCAACCACCATTCTATTTTCTGTGTCTATAAGTTCAACTACTCTAGATACATCATATAGGTGGAATCATACAGTATTTGTTCTTTTGTGCTGGCTTATTTAGCAAATGTCTTCCAGTTTCATCTATGTTTTAGCGTGTGTCATAATTTCCTTTATTTTTAAGGCTAAACACCTTTCCATTTTATGTATTACTGCATTTTGTTTATCCTTTCATCATTCAGTGGACACTTGGGTTACTTACATCTTTTGGCTGTTTTTAACAATACTGCTATGAACATGGGTAAATATCTCTTCAGGTCCCCGCTTTCACTTAATTTTGGTATATACCCAGAAGTGGAATTGCTAGATCGTGTAGTAATCCTATTTTTAATTTTTCAAGGAGATGCCATAATATTTTGCATAGTGCCTGAACCATTTTACATTTCCACCAACAGTGCACAAGGGTTTCAATTTCTCTGTGTCTTTGCTAGCACTTGTTATTTTGTGATTTTTTGTTAGTAGCCATCGTAATGGGTATGAGGTAGTTTATAGTGATTTTTAATACTTTTTTTTGCATCCTACCTATTACCAACAAAAACTTACAGTGGTAATATAGAGGTAATGAATATTAAAAATATATAGGTTAAGTGCAAAATTAATCAAGAAGATGGATATGCAGATAAAAACCTCTCTGAGTAAAAATGAAATTGTATTTATCTTTTTGATGTCATGAGGACCTCAATTGGATTATAAGCAAAAAGGATGGGGAAAGAGGGTGAAATACAGCAAGGAGATCAGTTTAAAAGGGTTAAATTGGAGAGAGGAATATTAGAAGACAGAACTTAAATATCTTCTATTTGAGCTTCTATCTAGTGGCAAAAAAAGTTACATGAGAAGTCAGCAAAATTTTTATTTAAAAAACAGCAAGTATTTTACGTTTTGTGGGCCATAGGTCTCTGCCTTTATAGTGCAAACACAGGCATAGAAAACTACCCAACTCTCTGCCTTTATAGTGCAAAAGCAGGCATAGAAAAGAGTAAATGTAAACAAAAGAACACAGCTGGCTATGTGTCAATAAAACTATATTGTAGGTGGAAGGCCAGATTTGCCCAGCAGATTGTAGACCAAGGAATTACTTAAGAACACTGACTGCTTATATTTTCTCATAGTTTTGAGACAAGAGAAGCCTTTACATGGACGTCCACATGCAATGTAAATCAAGTTAACTTTTTTGTCTAATACCACCTAACTTGTTTTGAGAGTATGGACCTGTTTGTTGAATACTTTTAAGAACACCAGTATAAAACCTGTCTTTGAAGCAGAAGATGTATCCATCACTGATTATATTGTGCTAGCACTTTAAAATAGCCAGTTGTATGTGGGTCCCCACATTTTCATGTTCATTAAAGCACATGGCTTCCTCACATCTTAGTTATATTTTAGCAAATAGCTTATCTGAAAGGTGTATCCAGGAATATTTTTCTTCCTGATACCATGCCTATATTAATTTTTTGAAAACATTACTAACATAGGTAAACCTACTATTTTTTTTCCTCAGGTTTAATTTTTATCCTTTTAAAGTAGTCTTCAGTAAATAAGTATATGCTTAGTTTCACAATCAAAGAAAAAACAAAAACACATCCATGAACTAAAGTCACAGCAGGAATTGAGAACTGAAATTAGTCAGTTGTCTGTGAAGTGATTGATGATTCTAAGGTGTAATCTTATAAATTGTGATTCATGCTTAGTTTTATGTTTTCTTATCAATTTTTTAAATGAATTTTTATTGGAGTAGATTTACAATGTTGTGTTAGTTCTTGCTGTATCTCATCAATTTTTGATAGGTAAATAGGAAACATACACACACAGTAAAAATCTTTGTTTCTAGGCTAGGACATGATTTATTAAATATATGTAACTTTTCTTTCTACATTATTTTGTCCTCTCTCTCAACTCTCCATTATAATTTCTAACAATTAGCACCTATTGATTCAGCCCAGAAGTAACAAAGAGCCATTCAGACTGTAATTCCTCTTATTCTTGGTACTCAGGGAAGTAAACTGTACATTATTTGGAACATATCCTTACATTTTTATGTAAGTGTATCCATCGTCTTATACAAAAAACAGATAAGGTGTTTGTTATGTAGCAAAGTTTATTAAAGACCGTAGAAGTATAACTGGTAAATGAAAAGAAATAACATTAAACTAAATACTGAAAAAGAAAAGAATGTGGATAGTGAATAGAACTTATGATTTTTCTTAACTTTAAAGACAGTAAGATCAGGTAGAAATGCATTTTTTTCTGTGCTAATTGGTGGGACAAATCATGTTTTATTTTATTTCAATATCTGTTTGACCTACTGTAAAAATATATTGAATTCAGGACTGATTTATTCAATTTTTATTTTTTCTTAAATTTGCCTTAAACTGGATTCAGGTTTGCCTTTATGCTACTTAGAAAAATGCCAAAACAAAAAATGTATATGAAAACTAAAACCCAAATGCTAACCAAGATTAATAATGTAAAATCCTATTGTCATTTTTTGGAAGGTATAATCAGTTATTATTATATTATTATTATAAAATAGAAACCTTTTGTGTATATAGACTAAAGTTATTTTCTAAAGAATACCACTCTGATGCGGTCAAATAAGTAAATTTTTGGTGTTGTGTTTGCATATGTATGTTTTCCTCTGCTATTGACTGTAGAAATGATTGATTAATGGGAGACTCTAGGGAAAGTTGAATCACTGTTATGTATCTGTGCTTTTCCCCCTTCTAATACATATTTGGTAGCTATTGACTAGAATTTCTGGTGGGAAAATTCTGGGCTACTATAGAGTGGATCATATGGGGACTAAAGAAAACTAAGTCTCTAATGATTGGTTCAACAGAGAGGTTTCGTATTAGAGTGGTATAGATTTGGCCCTAAAGCTGTCTTAGGTTTCTTTGCAACTATTCTCCATTATATGTAAATGTGTTCTTTTTTCTTCTATATATGTGTGTGTGTTTCTGTGTATGCTATACACATATTATATTGCATACACACATGCACATATAAGTTATGAAACAACCCTTCTTGGTTCTGGGCAGGGTTTTTTGGAGGGGTGGTGGGGTTGTTTATTTTGTTTTAATTCTTAGCTACCAACCTTTTGCAATTTAACATCAACGTTCTGAGAAATGGAAGCTTGAGGAGGATAAAGTGAGGAAAGAGTAATTTTTCAAAGGCAGCATAGTCTTAAGGTTATTTTCATTCTGTCGCCCCTTTTTTTCTGTGGAAGAAGAGTCAAAAAGCAGTCTAGGGGAAGCAAACCTCACTTCTAGAATTTAAAAGTTTTCTAAGAATCAAGAACAGGGACCAAAATGAGGCAAAGATTAAAAGGTGTTTTGACTCAACATCATATTAAAAAAATAGTTTTGAATAATTTGACATATGTAGCTGTATTTTTTTACTTAATTATGCCCATACAACCTGAAAATCCTATTTGAAAAATCTAATATTTATAAGTTATCTTTAGAATCCAACTCTGGCATCACTGGAAAAACTATCAACAGACATGTGCTTAAAGTATTAACAATAATAAATGACCTTCATTCTTATAATTTTTACAATGCTAAGGCTTTCACTCCCATTATTGCTTATATTACTTCATTCAGTTGTTCATTTAGTAAATATTAAATTCCTGATAGGTGATTAATATGTCCTTGCTATCAAGAAGCTTGCAGTTTTAAGGGGAGATAAACAAACATTTCCTGATCGTTCCCCAGGTAACTCTTTCTTTCTTTCCTACAATATGTAACATGGTGGCACAGCCTCTAAACATTGTATTCACTTACTTATATGTATTCCTATTAATTCATCCTAGCCATTAGTCTCTATAGGAAAAAGACAAATCAGGGAACATGTAGGAGGCAGAAGATGAGGAGGACACCAGGTATAGGGAATGTCATATTGTTGCTGGAGCTTTTACTGCCAGGGGGGTGTGCTAGAAAGTAGGGTCAAACAGATATAACCCAGTCAGATTCTGCAGATGTTGCATGATATGCCTGTGAGTTTAGTTTAGTTAGTTAGTGTATTTCCATTTTACTGTGGAAGATGAAGGAATGTGATGTGAGAGGTAAGAGATGAGAAAGATTAATTTAGTGGCACTATGGAAATGGATTGGGGAAGGACAAGATCAGATACTGGGAGATTTTACATTGTACCTATTGCAATAATTCAGGTAAAATAAAATTGAGGGTCTGAAGTAGGGCTGTGAGAGCTGAGAGCAGGGAACAAATGTGAGGAAGTGTAATGAGTAGTTCTTAGCACCTGATTAGATATGGTCAGTGAAGAATAGGAGCAAGAATCAGCAATGCGGGTACAAAATTTAAGGAATAGCTCTAAGTCAGGATGTCTTCAACACTTCTTTTGACCAATTGCATGGTGGTGTCAGTTTGCCAGTAGAATAAGAGGGGAACATTATGAGTTCTGATTTGACCTCTTACATTTAGGATTCCTGTGATATCCTGGTGGAAAGATCCAGTAAGCCCTCGGGTATACCTGATTATGTCTGTAAATCAAGTGTGAAGTGTGGGCAGGAGAGGTGGATTTGGTATTACTTGCTGTATGCTCTAGCAGAAAAACTATAAGCCTTAAAGCTGGTCAAATTCAGTTATTATTCCACCATTCATGATTATTGGGAGTAATAGAAATAATGTAAGTTATTTTTTCACTGAAATTGGCATGTGGTAGGAATAAAAAAATGGCAGTTGTTAGTATTATCAGCTTATAGGTATTATGTGAAGCCATGGTATCAGTGGGATTACATATTTGTTCTTCATAACCGCCCTATGTGGCGTGAGAAACTAAGGCCCAGTGAAATTGTATGACTGCCCACGCTCACAGAGTGTGATATTCAGACACACTGCAATGACGATGTTCTAATTCTGTGTCTAGGGCTATTATTTCAACATGATTTATTCATAGTTATTTTTAGTTCTGTTAGTGTTCATTCTTTTGACCTTAGCATAGATTAGATAACTCTGGTTAGAGGGATCTTTTGTGATAATAGAGAAAAAGTAAAGTTAACTCACATGAGTACTGAACTTCTGTGGCGCGATGCTAGTATTAGCTGCTGATGTACAGAGCCAGTATTCTCAAACCTGGTTATTACTTGCTAAGGAGTTGACTTGGAAATACTGGATATTTGTCATAAGTAAGTTGGAAATATTAAATAATTACATGAAAATATACCTTTTAAAAGAAAACTTCGTATAATACATGTATATTTAGAAAATAAATGAATTGGGAAAGAAAACTTTTACTTTAAAAACCATGATCTTGCAGTCCTTAAAAAAGCAAATTTCCTTAACAAGAATTAACATAAGATATAGTTTATAAAATTTATTGATTTTTTTTTTCCTAGAGACATGTTTATCATATAAAGTGAGTTGTGAGTTTACCATCCTTTTTTCAATAACCAATAAAATTCTTTTGCAAAAGAAATTCAATTTTGCCATAATTTGTTCCTTTTTAAGTTTGCTTCTTCCCTAGAGTATTCTTACTGGCTTTCTGTATTTTCTCTTTTGTCAAAATATAGTACTAGTATATGGCTTAATACATTTAGAAATTCTCTCAATTACATAACTATTAAATAGATACATCTCTAAAATTAACATTTTGCCATCATTAGAGTTCAATGTTGTATTCCCTTAACGTCTGGCAAGAAAATATACATTATGTATTATGGAAATGTAAAATCAATCCTCACAGATTCTTTTAAGTTTTCACAATGCAGAATAACTGAACGTATGGTCTCCACAAACCACTGTAGGTTGATTGGTAGAGGAAATAAAGGAGTGGGGAGGAAAATCTTAGGCAAGTTATGATCTCAGGATTTATGTTTACCCTCTTGACAAAATGAATTTGTAGTAATGAGTTGTATTAAACTCTACCTAATACTTATTACTACAGACATAATTTATGTTAAATCAAATAAACAGATCTTTTTAAACACTGATAATTGTTGTTTTGCTAAATTCTTTTTCCCTCATCATTGTAACTTTTTAGAATCCTGGTAACAATATATAATATTAACCACTGGTATTCATTATTTGTATTCAATTTTTTAAATTACACTGGTTTTATTTCTGTTAAAAAATAATTTTCCAAAAATGCTTAAACCTGCTATTAAAATCACCTACCTTTCAGCTGAAAAGTGATGTATACTTTTCTTATGAAATTGGCTTTAGTGGAGAGTTCCTTTTTATTTATAACAGGATGCTGAAAGGACTCTGGGATCCTGTGGGAATTTTTACCATGTTCCTGATCATTCCACCAACCAGTGTAGATGAATGACAGGACACAACACAGTCTTGTTGATCACAGATGTGAGCTCTCCTTAAATGGTTACAATGGAAATGAACTAAAATCCTGAGCCAAGTCATTCAGAAGATTTTAAATATCTATTAATCAGGCTAGCAAATGTTTTGTGATTACTTTGTGAAGACTGTTTTGAAATGCAGCTTTTTTTTAGGGTCCTGAATCTAAGTTGTGGTAATTGCCTTTGTTGAGTATTTTGAAAGAGCCTTAAAATCTCTATCAGTAACTTGATTAACTTGAGAAAAGTAAGAAAAACCAATAATTCTAGAAAGTACACTTGGTGTTTTTGAGAGTTTTTCTTATCTAATGCAAATAAATCACATCTGTCCCATTGTAAATGGGACATTGTAAATGTCAACTTTGGCTTGAGCCATCAGTGCCTAAGTGCTTTGCTAACGTTTTTTTTTGAATGCCTACTATGTGTTAGAGGCCTTGCACATATGATCTCATTGGATCTCATGTAAACTGCACTGTAATCCCAGGGAGCAGGTGTTCATTACATCAAATTTAATGCTGAAGAAACTATGTCTAGGTGGAAAAGTGGCTTGCCTAAGGTCACCAAGGATCTCAAGAACTAAAGCATATATCCAAAGTTTGTGGTCTTCTTACCATTCCACAGTACCCCATACAATAATCACAGGAAAGTAAGTAAAGAGTGGTAAAGTGGCTTAAGGAAAGAGGAGAGATGAGAAAGCTGTAGTTATTGCTTTAATAGAGAAATCTGAATACACTTTCTGGCAAGGCAAGAAGTAAATGGAAAACAAAAGTTTGAAATATTTAAAGAGGAGAAGGTGGGGAAGAATAAGAGACAGGCAAAGAACAGCATAGGCAGCTGTGTTAGTGTTTGAAAATTGTAAGGATATTTTTCCTCATTGAGAGTTTGGTGATGATGGAAAAAATTCTAAGGTAGAACATGAAAGCCAAGTGAGTGGCGGGGGAGTGGGGGAGGGAGAGAGAGAGAAGAGAAAACCTTATCTCCAGGAGCACACACCAACAGAAAATGTTAAGTGGGGAAAGGAAACTCCACAGCAAAGTAGAGAAATATAGACAAAGAACATTAAAATGTTCCTTAACTACTTTTACATTTATGGGAGGTCTTAGCCAGTTAACTTTTATGGGATAGAAGGAAGAAAAGAACAAAATAAAACATTTTATTGTAACAGATGGAACAAGTGGGAATGATATCTTTATTGAACATTAGTTTTATTTTTTATTTGTATTTAAAAAAAGTAATATCTCTTGAATGTATTACAATGAAATCAGTTATTATTTTTTCAATGGAATTCTAAGAGAACTACAAAATTGTTATCCCTTCAAGCATATAAAAATAAAACCAACACACAAAGCTGGTTTGAGCCAGTTTGTCTAGCTATAAGTTATACTCAGCTATAAATAATTAATTGCTTTGAAAAGGAGTTAATACTATCAGATCACTGAATAACCTTGTTAGTAACTTATTATGACAAATATATTATTTTCAAAAATGCAGGAATAGTAGTATTTTAGCAAATTAGTAGTCCGTAGCAAGAGCTTGTGTTTTGCTTGAGTACAGTGATGAAATCTGCCACCATGCCATTAGAGAATATTACTATTAGGAAAAATGTAGGGCATTTTGTAAGTTAAATATTGAAGATAAATTCATCCTTAAGCGTATTATGCTATGTTACTGGAGCTTTGTAGGCACCGGTAACCTGGATGACTAAAATGAATGTACTATATGAATGATGACTATATGAATGTACAATACTCATGTATGAGGAGGTGGAAATGGAAGAAATGAAAGTGAATGAGGAGAAAGAGACAAGAGAGCAAAATAAATGTATGTAAAATTCAATAAAGTATGACCTAATTGAGCATTCATTCAAAAACTTGAGTTCTTATACTTTGTGCATGTATTTCACTTTTAAATAATCTAAGTCAACTATAGGGCATAAGTGAAAAAAAATAAGTTAAAAAGTCTTATTTGCTGACTTGAAAAATGAGGTAATTCATTTTGAGCTAAGCCTTTAGGCCAACACTTTAGTCAAAAGAAAAAAGTGAGTTCTGCCAAAGACTTACTTAGCCATATGTTAAAGAACAATAGTTCAATATATCTAGTATGGTAACTACTTCTTATTATGGATTGACCTTTTTAAACTATAACTGTTCAGAACAATACAGATAACCAAAGAATTTCCATTACTGAATATATGGAGCAGATACCACCCATATACTGGTGCACAAACTGTATTATGTAATATAAAAAAGATCATTGGAGGGGCTTCCCTGGTGGCACAGTGGTTGAGTCCGCCTGCCGATGCAGGGGACGCGGGTTCATGCCCTGGTCCAGGAAGATCCCACATGCCGCGGAGCGGCTGGGCCTGTGAGCTGTGGCCTGAGCCTGCGCGTCCGGAGCCTGTGCTCCGCAACGGGAGAGGCCACAACAGTGAGAGGACCGCGTACCGCAAAAAAAAAAAAAAAAAAGATCATTGGAATCTTTCTCCCAAATCTCCAGTGTGCCAATTTACAAGCAGCGCATTTGGATTATCTAATTATATCAAAATTTTATATTCGTCCTACAGCTATTTCCCATGATCTCTTTTAGTAGTAAAAACATTCCAGATTTTAAAAATTTCCAGCGAATTATCACCTGGGCCTGGAATTATAGAGGCAGTAAAGCAATAAAAGTTAGGAGCAGGGAATTCAAGGTTAGAAAGACCAGAATATAATCCCAACTCTGTCTTATATTAGCTGTGTGCCCTTGAGTAAATTCTTTTAACTTCTCATTGTTTAGGTTTCCTTATCTTTTAAGTAGAGATAATAATTTGCCTCATGGGGGTTACCCTGATGATTAAGTTAATTTAGCACAGTGCTTAGTACCAAGGGCTCAGTGGTTGTTAGTGTAATTTTCATTGAAATTATGGATTTCCCTTAAAATCCTTGGGATCATTAGATAGGTTAAAAAATACTTGTGAGAAAGGAAAATTAAAAAATGAAACATTAAAATTTGAGAAATAAATTGTACGTCATTAAAATTTAAAAATGCTCTTCAAATGAAATGGCAAATACTCTCTCTCTATATATATAGAGAGAATTTGTATATTTCCTGAATATGGTAGGAATTCTTCATGGCATATAAGGTAAATAGTCCAGTTAAAAAAAAAATGAGGCAAAAGGTTTGAACTGACAAATGAATGTGTAGGACTAGCCAATAAGTATATGACAAAGATGCTAAACATCAGTAATCATTAGAGAAATGCAAATTAAAACCACAGAGGGAAACCACTTCACACCCACTAGCATGACTAAGGTAAAAAGACTAATGATACCAAAGATCGGCAAGAATATAAAGCAACTGGAACTTTCATACATTCCTGGTTGGAGTGTAAAATGTACTTTGGAAAGCAGTTTAGTAAATTTTTATATAGTTAAATATATACCTACCCTGTGATGACACAGCTAGATATTTAACCAAGAGAAATAAGAACATGTCCACAACAAAGACTCCTACATGAATATTCATATTAGTCAAAAATGGGGAAAAACCCCCCACAAATGTCCATTAATAGAAGAATGGATTAAACAAATTCTGGAATATTCACCAATGAAATATTACTCAGCAACAGGAGAGAATGAATTAGGGATACATGAAACAACATGGATGGATCTTGATAGACATTGTATCGAACAAAAGAAATTGTAGGTACTGCTTGTTAAGCATTCAGTAACGGGGAAAACATTGGACTTGGCTTCATGAAGACTAAAGACTCACGGGGGTGTAGAGTAACATAATTTCAAAACATCGTGGTAATGTATATAGTAGCTGAGAGTTGCCCAGTTTTGTGGGCACAGTGGGGATGCCCAACATTATCCATGGCCCTGATGAATTTAAGTGTAAGAATGTTTTTTAGGGTGGGGAAAGGGAGTCATGGATACTTACTAGAGGGAGTGGCATCTTTACTGAGTTGAAAGAATGATTAAGAGGTAGCAGGAAGACAAATGCCGCATGCTAACACATATATATGGAATTTAAGAAAAAAAAATGTCATGAAAAACCTAGGGGTGAAGCAGCAATAAAGACACAGACTTACTAGAGAATGGACTTGAGGCTATGGGGGGGGGGAAGGGTAAACTGTGACAAAGCGAGAGAGAGAGGCATGGACATATATACACTACCAAACGTAAGGTAGATAGCTAGTGGGAAGCAGCCGCATAGCACAGAGAGATCAGCTCCGTGCTTTGTGACCGCCTGGAGGGGTGGGATAGGGAGGGCGGGAGGGAGGGAGACGCAAGCGGGAAGAGATATGGGAACATATGTATATATATAACTGATTCATTTTGTTGTGAAGCTGAAGCTAACATACTATTGTAAAGCAATTATACTCCAATAAAGATGTTAAAATGAAAAAAAAAAAGAGATAGCTGGAAAAGAGAAGTTGGCGGGAGGAGGTTATTTCTGACAGACGGCTCAAGAGAGCAAGTTTTCAGTGAACTAGCATAATAAATTCTGAGTACTTTAGTGTTGTTGGAGTGTGTGAATCTCTAATTGTTGAGCGTTTGGGTTGGAGAGTTAGGCAAGAAGCAGATCACGGAGGGCCAGCTTAGCAAGCTAAGGACTTGGGCTGTTATTCTATTGAATATGAAAGACGATTGAAAGGTTTTAAGCAGCATAGTCTATATGGTTGCATTTGAGAGTAACAAAACTGGACATGGGGAGGCAAGCTGGGCAATTGTTATGCAATGTAGGTAAGAGGTGATTAGAGCTTGAACTTGGGCAAAAGATGAGTTAAGTAATTAATATTTAGGTCTAAAGTCTTAGGTCTTTTTCCTTATGATTTAAAATTAGGAACCTAAATGAGGACATTGGAAAACAAATGGCCACTTAGTAAGTAGCTATTAGAATTATATATACAGTCTTTTACTCTTAAATTCCTGTAGCTTAGGCTTTTCAATGTTGTATTAATCTCTGTGTACATAGGATTAAAATCTAACATTCTCATAAAAGTGAAAATCATTATTTTCACCAAATAAAGCTATATTGTCCCAGCAGTGACATTATTGAAATGATATACTTTGATCAGCATTTTCAGACTATGTAAGATTATTCTTATAATTGGTTTCAAAGCATTTTCTCATATTTATCACTTGGAATATTAAAGCTCATTAGGAAATATATATTTAGATATTTGAGAAGATTAATTTATAAAACTAAACATAACAACTAATTGAAATGCTTAAAAGGGCATCAACAAAAATTGAATTCTGGTATAACTAAACAGAATGTTTTCTTGATGTTGTTCTTGTGGTTTATTTGATGCAAACTGTAGGTACTGTCTGTAGAATAAAACGAATAGAATTTTATGAACAGAAATAAGCAACTAAATAACTTTTAATTTCTTTAGGTGTGGTCCTATAGGTATATTGAACCATTAGTTGGACTTAAAATTTTTTAAATATTTGTATGAAATTCAAATGCATAAGCTGTATCTGTTTTAAAAACTTTGCAGGAATAATTCTAATTAGCCAATTGTTATACTTAAATGAGAATGGTCTCTGAGAAGAATTGAGGAAACAATCATCTTCAATATCCCCCATTAGTTATATAATAAATATATTTCTAATTGGAATATATTATTGATGTTAACTTATTAGTTTTCTGATACCACTAGCAGAAGAAAAATGCAGTGTGAACTGAATTTTCTGGACACCTGTTGCTCCTTTGTTAGGGAACCATTTTTTATCAGATGTACCTGTGACTATAAGAAAATGGATGTTTTTTTCATTTACATACAATGTATTAAAAATAAAACCATTTGCTTAGTCTGTAATGGCAATAGGATATGATGTCATTGATTGACAGAAGCCCCAATACTGTCAAAAAATAATTTGGTTTTATATTACATTGGCTCATATAAAATATTGACAAACTTTAAGAGTCACAAGCGTGAGGCAACTCATGGGCAAGACTGTATGTTAGAATTTAGAAATTTAATTTAAAAATACAAATTGTAATACTTTCTAGAAGTTTTAGTAAATAAATATCTACAGAAAGCCATAGCTGATTTTTTTTTGCCTTACGTCTTGCTTACTGGTGTGATAATTGTACAGTGAAGGTGCTAAAGAATACAGTTATGCAATGGCTTAAGAAATTACAGTTGAACTTAAAAGTTCAAATTCATTCTTGGAATGTAGACCGAAGAGAGAAAAGTCACACCTACAAATAAATTTTCTAGTTCTATTCAGGTTATTGAAAAGAAAATAGAAAATTTTCCAAGTATTAACACAAAGTAAGATATGATACAGACGTTCTTATTTTTATAATTAAAGTGAGGATTCTATTTGAAAGTGTGAGGCTGAATACAAGCATATGCTTCTATCTTACCCTGAATTGCCACTAAAATAAAAGCAATAGAATTTTTCAAATGCCATAAACCCAGAAGAAAAAAGAGTAGGAGAGAAAACAACAATAAAACTTTAGAAGCTGAAAATCAGATGGCTATATGGGATCGGACTGAGCAGACCCTAGAAAACTGAGTCCTGAACTGGACAACAAGGAATCCACTTAAACTTTCAATATTAGTAATACCGGGCAGCTGTGAGTGTAGGAGTAAAGGAAGAGATTTGTCAAAAGTCTGTTAAAAAGCAGCTAAATCTCTTGATCCCTTTTCCACCTTGAAGAGTTTAAGAACCCCATTTGTTCAGGAGAGTAAACCCAGTGCCTAAACTAGAGGACACGAGGCACATGGGTACTCTAGTGAAAAAAAAGGAGGATTAAGTGAATTTCTACATTTTGAGTGAGTGAATTTCTCTATAAGTTGAGAATCTTGCGGTACGCGGGGCCTCTCACTGTTGTGGCCTCTCCCATTGCGGAGCACAGGCTCCGGACGCGCAGGCTCAGCGGCCATGGCTCACGGGCCCAGCCGCTCCGCGACATGTGGGATCTTCCCGGACCAGGGCACGAGCCCGCGTCCCCTGCATCGGCAGGCGGACTCTCAACCACTGCGCCACCAGGGAAGCACGAGAATCTTTTTATCCTTTCTCTCACTGAGCTCTCAGAGCAACTGCTTTGTAGGTAGAGTATGACAGTTAGGCATGGTTGTTTGTTACGTAAGATGTGTTGTTATGACTTGTAAAGAGATCAATAGCTAACGGAAAATGGTACATTAGATTTATAAGAGAAATGGAAATACAATAACGTCAGAGCTCAAGAGATGTTGCTTTTTTGAAAAGTTCCTTCAATCTTCTAAGTCCTCATTCTTGCAGAAGAAATAATGGTATTCTTTAGCAATTATTTTTCATTAAAAATTGAAGAGGAAAATGTGGCCTTATTTTGAGTTTCCTAAGCATGCTATTCCCCCCTTTCAGCCTTATTTCCCCGCAAACAGTGAAAACTAGATGACTCAGAAAAAATATTTAAAAGTCAATATTTTTATTAATTGCCTCACAACACAAGATAACACAAGTCCGTTCATGTTTATCTCAAATTTGTACAATTTTTAAGTTTTTGTTTTCTTGAGTTGGAGGAGATGCCAGCACTTTGTGTACTCATGTGTGTGTTACACTCATTTGATTGCTTCTTCTATAAGACTATTTTTAAATATTTTAACTTTTATTATTGAATCCCAAAGGTTTTATTTTCCTTGCCCTAGCTGAGTTTTAGGAATCAATGTGTTTAAACAAAAACAAAATTAAACTGTGACACTCCGTGAGAGATTACCACTGTCACTTTGGAGCTGGGATGGCTAGATGTGTTTCAGCAGGCAACGTGGAAAGAAACTCACAAAAAGCATCTTCTGAGCGCTGAAACAGCAGTCACAAATGTGTCTCGCTCTGTTTGAGGCTTAACAGAGTAGTGGAGCTGAGCTTCAGTGAGATCATGTTTTTAGCCTCTAAGGAAAAAAGGGATATGTACTAGTTTGTAAGAAAGTGGTGTAGTAATTTTAAAAATCAAATTCATGACACTTCATTGTGGGATCACATAGGATTTTATTTTCAAAATGCCTCATTGCAAAATTAAATGTCAAGATTTTTTTCTTGGGAAATGCAAGTGTTTAATCATATTTGTGTATATTCAAGTAGAACACAATAGATAGAAAATATCCCTTTTATGGTAGTCTATATTTGATTTTGATTGATTATTTTTCAAGCTATTTTTATTATTGTTTGCCATTTAATATTTTACTTATTTTTATAAAAGATTTTTTTTTTTTTGCGGTACTCGGGCCTCTCACTGTTGTGGCCACTCCCG